>NW_006800325.1:19529-60308 GCF_000485575.1 Poecilia formosa
AGAGTAAAGAGTCTTTTTACTCCGTCCTCTGTAAAGAGTAAAGAGTCTCTTTACTCCGTCCTCTGTAAAGAGTAAAGAGTCTCTTTACTCCGTCCTCTGTAAAGAGTAAAGAGTCTCTTTACTCCGTCCTCGGTAAAGAGTAAAGAGTCTTGTTACTCCGTCCTCTGTAAAGAGTAAAGAGTCTTTTTACTGGCCAAGACGCTGCAGCGTTTAAAGGAAAAGGCCAACTGCGACCGTTTTATCATTTCTACAAACTATAAGCTGCCTACATTACCCTGCAAACATTGAGAGTTTCAAACAACTTTAGATGACTAAATGGCATCTTAATAAAATATTCCATTTTTAAACATCCAAACCCGTTTGCAGGAGAAAATGAGCTGAATTTTAAACGTTAGTAGTTACCTGGTCCTTTATGGGGGTGACGTAGCCCTGCTCCCTCCAGTCCAGCGAACGTGGAGCCACCAGGAAGCTGGGCTCCAGGAACAGCGACCCCTTCACCTTCCTGTTCGCGTTGTGTTTGTAGCCGTTCATGATCTGCCTGAACTCCTCATGAGTCTGTGAGGAAAAGTCAGAGTGAAACATGCAGCGTGAACCTGAAGCCTGAGAAGGCAGAGGCTTCGTTTTATTGACAAATCAATTATTCTACAGTGAAGCAATAAAAAAAAACCAAAAAAAAAAAAACAAGCTTGATCATTTCTATTTGAACAACAATCACTAAATATTTTTGAAAAATTCTGCACTTTTGCCTGTTTTCTTTGTCCAAGATGAAGAATTCATATTTCTTGAGATGCAAATTGTCGTTTTGATTATTTTAGACATTCAGAATGTTTTCCAGTTCGGCCAGCCGATAAATTGTCCCAGTATAAGTTTTATTTCCACAATAAGGTGGAAACGCCACAACACCCAAAACCATAAATAAAATGCATTGTGATGTCCTAAACAAAACTGCCCTTCAAAAAAAAAAAAAAAAGATGGAGCTCATTTTATCATGATTAACTGCTTTTTGTGACAGACTTTGTTCCAGTGTTAAAATGATCAATTATTTCAGTTGAAAATGGTCTCAAACAATTTAATTGCAACAGTTTATATGCAATTTTGTTATGAGGTTGTTTTGATTAATTTTTTAAGTCTGTGCTTAAGCAAAAATAAACACTTTTTAGGCTGAGCATGAGTTCAGCACGTTATAAAACCCAACATCTGTGCCTCACCATGTCTCCGAAGTGGTTCATGCCCAGGAGGTAGGAGTGTTTCCCCATGGAGTGCTCCAGGTTGTGCATCTCGATCTTCTTCAGGTTTTTCTCCCACACCATCCGCCTCCAGCCCTCCTCTCTCTTTGGAAAACAAAAATCCAAGTTTTTATTTTTCATTCTGGAGATAAAAACACAACAAACGCCTTAAAAACACCCTACCTCATGGTATTTTTTACTGTGCCAGCTCTTCCACAGGTTCCAGTGCTCGTCCAGCTGTGGGTCCAGACTGGGGGCCGACAGGACCGCGCTGAGGCTCAACGTCAACACAACCAAAGGCAGCATGGCACCGGCTTCCTGCAGTGAACAACACAGCTGGATCAGGTTTCAGAGCTGCAGAGGGGAGGTGGAGACGCTGGGCAGGCCACGCCTCACTACGAGGAAAACAACAGCTACACATGCAGGCAGTTAACACTGGTTTGTCACGAACAGCTCAGAAATTCACAGGAAACTTCCCTCTGCAAATTCCTGGCATTAGTCACACTGAAGCTGGTATGCGATTAGACTAAAAGGGCTATTTTCACGTTTGTTAAAAGTTTATAATCAGAGCAGCTTTCAGCCCACATATCTCGACTATTAGATGAACTTCTCTGAAACTACAAAACACCTTTAACATGATTTTGTAGAACTGTAATAAATGAAGAGGTAATTTAGTCATTTCAATCAGGTGTGTTGGACTGGAGTTTGTCACCCTGTATGAGGCAATCACCAGATCAGGTTGGCCATCTATGCCAGCTTTAGTTAAGATCTAAACCAAAACACGGAGAGAAAGTTTGTATACGAGGATTTAACTTGCGATAAAGCGAGGGGGAAAAAGTGGAATAGTCCTTTAACGACACCGAATCGGAAGCGAACTTCAGTGCTATTCCCAACTACAGGAAAAAACGCCAAGCTAGTAAGGCCAAAAATGCTAATTATGATCTCAAAATGACTTTTCACTAACTCGACGTGTGTGAAATGATGGTAAGAAAAACACCGGTAGTGACTCCTTATTTGGCGGGTTTCCAGGTTTTAACGGAGCAGGATTCTGGCTTTCATGCCAACAACAAGCCGATCCTGGTTGTTGTTTTTTTGCACAGTCACGGGATCTGCTGCCCGGGCAGAGAGCCAGGAAACACCAAGCAGCTCCAAACTAGGAAAACGAAACAGAAAACCAAAACTGGAACCGGCGCATAGCGGCTCAATTCAACCCGATCCCATTGATAATGTTCTGATGAATAAAACAAGCAAAGACGAGAATCAAACAATGGCGGATGTGGAAGGAAAGCAGCTGGGACGGCGACAAAACCAGCCGAATAACAAAATACGTTAGGCTGTAACAATACAACGACATTTAAATATTTTTTTTCTAATCTAGAGAACAAATACCGATAAACTTTTTTAAATAGACAATTTACACATGCAAACTGGTGCTCTGTTTACAAGAAACATAAAACCATCACATAAATTCCCTATAACTACAAAACCCAGATTTTAACCGAAATGTTAAATTAGAAATCTTCAACATTCAAGACACATTAAAAATTGGTTCTTACTGTAA
This sequence comes from Poecilia formosa, assembly GCF_000485575.1. Taxonomy (NCBI): domain Eukaryota; kingdom Metazoa; phylum Chordata; class Actinopteri; order Cyprinodontiformes; family Poeciliidae; genus Poecilia; species Poecilia formosa. Next base: position 22,317 of record NW_006800325.1, read on the forward strand.
AATCTTCTCTGTAGAAGAGCCAGAAAATATCGCTCTGTTAGCCGAGGGACACTTTATAAAGGCCAAACCGGGAGCCGATCACGTCCCACCGAGCTTTCCGATTGGCCCAAAACTTGTTTGTCCTCAAGGCTGATTGGTTAGTTTCTTGTCGTTCCAATCTAAGCCCCGCCTTCTTGTCCGATGCCCTCATGGAAGCACGTGATTCCCTCCAGGTGGACCGCAGCTGCAAGGAAGCCAAACTTGTTTCTTTTTTAAGGTGATTATTTAATCTAAAACTATATAAAGAGCCAATTTTATCCAGCAAATCGTTAGTTAGATTGATCCTCATTCAAAACATAACAATAATTTGCTTCTTTAAACTATTAGATCTAAAATATGCACGGTGAGAAAACTCAATAAGAAGTCATTTTAAAAAGACGCCAATAGGAAAAAAAAATGAGATAAAGATGAAACACGAAACCAGCGTCAGGAGCTTTTCTACTTTGTTTCATTTTTATCACTAATAAAATGTCTGGGCTTGGTTTTTAAGGTAAAGCAACAATAAAAGTGATGATAAAAAGTATTTACAACTTATTCCAACTCTTTTTCTGCTGTTAAAGCCTCACAAACACAAACACTGCTCTTAAATAACATACCTATTTCAAAATAGGCTTTGCCATTGATATAGAAAACTGAGGTAGACATTTATGCCCAGCTGTTTTTAATGGGTAAATAAAATCAAGTGCAACACAGTGCCTTTAAAAGTTGACTGAAAAGTAAAATAAAGTCCATCTGTGTGTAATTTCTTATAATATAAAAACAATACAGCTGTGCCTCCCTGTGAGGCCTGTGGTAACCTGCAGAGATTCACAGCTGAGGTAGAAAATCACATTTTTGGTCAGATGAGACCAAAAAACGCCACATGTAGAGGAAAGTCTAACCCTGCACATCATTCTGAACTCTGAAATATGGCGCTGGTCTCATTATACTGTGGGGATGCGAGTTAAATAAACTGTATGAATACTTATGATACCATATTAAGAGTCTCCAGATTAGTACTTTGCATTGAGATCTCAGAAACAGATTATCTCCATTTATTCTAAAGTTTTGGGAAGGTTGCCATCAGAAAAAGTTGAAAATTAAGTTTCTGTGAAAAGTTAAGCCGCAAAATGTTGCAAAAGATGCTCAAAAAGCAACTTTTTGAGTCGACTTAGAACAATATGCCTGTTCAAGCCTTGTTTACAGCATCAGGCTTCAGAGTTTAAGATACATTATCGTAGTTTACTATTCCACTGGAGACAATGAAGAGTAAATCTCATGAGCAAGCAGTCACACAATGCATCACAACATTGATAAATCACTCAAATTGTCACAATTGTTTATGTTTTCCCTCGTGTGTTTGGCTTAAACAAATAGAAAACAAAGTTTTACATTGTGTAAAACATTCCTCAGCCACAGATCTGCTGAGAACTGCTGGCAAATCAGAGTTAATCAATGCTGATGCTCATGTGACTGATACGGTTGAGAAACAGGCGCTTGGGACTGAACATGTTTTTCATGTTTGGTTCATTTCTCCTGACACATGTTGAGCAAGAACCCTGACTCACGTTCTGCACATCTGCACTTCTGAAGTCTGATTAAAACAAACCATCAGTTTGATCAGGATTAAGGTGAATTAGGGACATCACAGATGGGAAAGAGAGAACATTTCTGTCAAAAACTTTGACATTTTGAGATTAGTCTTATAAATTTTCCAGAAAAAACATGCAACATTTCTGAGTTTGGAAAGTTGAAAATATTCAGAAATTCTGAGCTTGTGGTGCTGTGGTGGTGGAGGGGCAAAGCATGACCCACATATTGAGGTCTCGGGCCTCAAGGCGGTGGTCACAGGTTTGATTCCCAGCCTGGCGACATTTGCTGCATGTCTTCCTCCTGTTTCCTGTTGAACTACCTTCAAATAAAGGCCACTAGAGCCAATGAAACCTATGAGGAAAAAAATTCTGAGATTAATTTAAGAAATTTTCTAGAAAAAAAATAGGAAATTTCTGAGTTTGAAAAGGTGGAAATTTGCAAGAAACTATTCATAATTTTGAGGTTAATCTCAGAAATTTCCTACAAAAAACTTGGACCTTTCTAAGTTTCAAAAGTCAAAAATTTCCAGAAAAAACTCAGAACTTTGAAATTAATCTAAAGGATTTTCAGGAAAAAACGTGGACATTTCAATTAATAATAACTTAAAAGCAAACATTTTTTAAATGACGTAAACTTTTAAAATTGTTGCAGAAGTTTGGTTCTCCAGTTAAATGACTCAAACGGCTTGATGACCTCGATGTATCATGCCTGGGTTGCTAGGCAACCAGGAGCAAACAGTCGGTATATCGCTGCGACCCGAACTGTAAATAAAACGGCAACAGGTCAAAACTCAGCTGAAGTCAGCCTGAACAGGGAGGAAAAGGACTTTATTTAATCTGAGTTCATGAAGAAGCTGCAGCCATGACAGAGGCATTAAAGTTATTAAAGTTATTAACAAACTAATCTACTCATGTGAAAACACATAAAAATTAACAGAGTTTTTAAAAGCGCTGATTTTTTTTTATCCCATTTGAGGTGAAAGTCCCACATGATCCAAACAAGATCACTTCTGTTTTATTCTAATTACATCTGAGGAAGTTAAATGACATCCAGGTTTTACTCTCACTGTCACAAATAACTTTCTAATCAACAGGGCTTTTTAGCTGAAAAATCTCAACATTTCTGAGATTTTCCTACCAAATTTTTAACTTTTCAGATTCAGAATTTTTTTTTCAGAAAATTTCTGAATCTATAGAATCTGTGGTTGGAAAAAGATTCTTGATGAAGTCCAAAGATTTCTTCATGAAGTGCCAAAAGAAAGTCAAAAATGTCAAGAGATAGCTGAAAAACTCAGAAGTTTTTAGATTCATTTCAGACATTTTAACAGAAAGTATATCTTAGGATAGAACCCTGTGGAACTCCAGAAGAAGTCGGTACTGAGGAACAGACACATTGAACCGACCGTATCCAGGGTTTAATACCAATAAACTGAACATTTAACATTATGTGGAGTGCAGCCGATCTAAAGCAAGAAGAATGATGGAGAATCTGAAAAAAGGTCGTCATTAAGAACAGGAAGGAGCTTCTGAAATGAAATAATCAGCAGGTGTAGATGTCTGGGTGAGTTGTGCAGATTTCCTCTTTCATTTTCAGCCTTTACACTCAGTCTGCTGAGGTTTCATCTCCCAGCACAGATCTGAAACCACTGACCTTCTTATTTCTATATTTCCAAAATATTTGGTCTAAAAACAACAAAAACATTTAAGCACCAACAACACAGAAACTGATTAGTAAAAGCTTGTTAACGTCTAGCGGGTTTATTAGGGCCGTGTTAGTTTTGTCACATGCGTGCAGGATGTGTGATTGTTCCTGGTCCTCCTGTGACAGGATGCGCCGCTGAAGTACACGCTTTTCCTGGCATTTCTCTGCTGACTGCAGCAGATGACTGGACGGCGTTGCTCAAGAACTGATGACTCAGCATTTTCTCCGCTTCCCAGCCGCATCTTCACCCGAGTCTGGAAACCAGAGAACTTTATTTTCACATTTACAGTTCAGTTTAAAGGTTTAAATCTTCATCATATTCTTTTTCCAACCTGCTAAAGGGACAGTATTATAGGAGATTAACTTTCCTTTGAGCTTTGCATCATGTTAGGATGTTATTTCCTCATCAAAAACAGACATGGAGTGTCGCTTTGATTCTTCCGTGCATGTTTGAGAAATCCTTTAATCTCCATGGCAACCATTCAGCTGTGCAAATCACCTAGCTGGACCTAGCCCCGCCTTCGAGGATGTAGCTCCTCCTCAGCTCCTTCAGACAAGCCAACAGAAATTAGCAAACACCTGGTGGAACTGCTGGTGTTGTGATGACTTCCTGAAGGCAGAGATTCAGAAAGAGCAGGAGCTTCTTAAAGAGACAGAGACCCAATTTCATGGTGTTAAATTACCAATTCAAATTTCTTTTTGGTCATATTTTATATATACATTGTTGCTATAAAAGCTGAAGCTCCCATAGTTACTTGATTGTTCTATAAAAAGTCTATGTGGCTTTTTATAGAAAGCCACATAGACTTGGCTTTCTAAGTCCATTTTGCACCCAGGATGCAAAATGGGTGCATTTTGCACCCATTTTGCATCCTGGGTGCATAAAGGAGCGTTATCACAGATCCTTCCTCCCAACAGTTTTAAAAAGTGTTTATATCTCTGATCATATTGGTACATTTCTGTTGTTTGCACAGTTTTATTGTCACTTAAACAGTCTAGTTCCTTTGGTTCAGTTTGCTATTTTTAATAACTGCACAGTATTTTATGTTTCTTAATGCTGTTTTTCATATTTATTTTAATGTTTTATTCTTGTGTAAATCTGCTTGCTTTGATAACTTGTCACTTTGCACCAGAATTTCCTCATTTTGGGACAATAAACAACTTTTCTATTCTATTAAAATAAAATAAAAAGCAGTGAGGAGAATAATAGAAGAAAAAACAATAAACATATGAAACTTTAACCAGGGACATTCAGCTTTATGATACAAACATTTAGTTTAAGTCATAAATGATTGGAAAACTTGTGACTTTATGTGAGTCAGACGTTTATTTCTACCAGAATCAGGCAGAAAACGACATAATGGTGATTTTTGTGCCGTGTTTCCATCCTGTCTGCACTTTTACAGCTGGTTTCATCTGAAAGCTGTGAACTCAACCACAGGGGAGCAGCTCATCAAGCTAAACATGCATTTTTAGTTTAATCATTTATTACTGTAAATGTTTTCTGAAAACCAGAATGACTTTAGATTTAATATTTGGCAACAGACATGTAAACAAAAATATATTTTTATAGAAGTTACATACTGGAAACAAAACACTTCAGGATCTGGATGCTGAAATGCAACGAAGGTTCATTCCTCCCGTTAAGCTGAAGTTCTCTGTGGACATCAGCTGAGACAGAAATGTTTCTTCATGGGAAGGATTGTTTAGCAGGTCAGCAGAGAACCAGGAAGAGAAAGCTGTGTGTTTGTTGTTCCTCTAAAGGTGTTTTTACTCACAATGAACTTCCCTTCAGGCATTCGGCTGAGAATGAAACCCGGCCCGTTTGACTGTAGAATAAGATCGTTCCCCATCGGCTCGTGGTTCAGTGTTAGAACAAACAGTCATATGATTTTATATGGACCTAAAAAACAAAAGCATCAGCTTCTCACTGCTTCACTGCCTCAAATATTGAGATAATTCTAAAGTTTTCTAGAAAGAAAAGTGGACATTTTTGGGTTTCTACAGTCAAAGCTTCTAAAAATCAGCAATTTTTAGATTAATCTGAGAAATATTCAAGAAAAAGTAAGACATTTCTTTGCTGGAAAAGCTGAAACTTTACTAGAATTTTTTTTAAAGATAAATCACAAACATTTGAGAAAAAACGTGGAAATTTCTGAGTTTGAAAAGTTGAAAATGTTTGACTTTTGGAAATGGTCTGAGTTTAATAAGTCAAAAGTTTTCAACTTTTGAAACTAAGAAATTTCCACGTTTTTTCAAAAATTGCTGCAATTAATTTAAAAAATTCTTTATTTTTTTTCTAGCAAAATGTAAACTTCTGGAGCTCAGAAATTGTATCTTTTTTGTCAAAATGTACTCATTTTTCCCTTTTATCTACAACAGTCATAAAATGCTGCCATATGGAACCGAGCCCAAATAAAAGCAGAAACCTTCATCAGATCAGATAAATCCTGCTGCTGCTCTGCCACCAACAGCTGCAGTGCAGCATGACGCAGCGGCGGGGCGAGTCCAGACAGAACCGGGCTGGTTGCTCTCATGTGACTACGTGGGCCGGGTCGTCTGACGATGAAGCAGCACAAAGAGGCCAGAGGAGCAAAAATAATGACTATAATAATAACCTGGGGAGGAGCAGCTGTGTGGAGATCCAGAGCCGCCAAAACCAGGAGCAAATATTTCACTGGACCAACAACCTGCTGCTGGGAGTTAAAAAACAAAAGAAACCAAACAAAAAAGGACATTTTTTTGTTTGGTTTAATTAGTTAATGGTTCCTCTTCCTGCAGCATCACTGGGAAATTTCTGAGATTCAAAACTCAAAAATTAGCCTGAAAAAAATCAAATTCTTTTAAGAAATTTTTCAGAAAAAAATGGACATTCATGACTTTCAAAAGTTAAAAAAATTGTAGAAAAAACATGAGATTTTTTCTTAGATTAGTCTAAGAAATATTTGAGAAAAAACTTGGAAATTTTCCAAATTTCAAAAGGCAAAGGAATTTGTTTCCCCCCAAGATGAATCTCAATTAGCCAATTTTTGACTTTTTATACTCAAATGTTACGGTGATGCTGCAGCAACAAGAACCTTTAAACATTTCTTGGACATATTTAACAAATTTTCCTATTTAAACATTTTACTAAACATTGATAAAAAGCACTAGTTCCACTGGCAGATTATTTCAGCTATAACATGGAAAATGTCTCGTTATAAGTGAAATAATCTGTAGAACTTTTTTAAAATTGATAAATGATTTAATTAAAGCAAGCACCTATATTTTTCTGAAAAGTCAATTGTAGATTAGTTTGGTCATATTTCACCTGTTCCAAGATATTTGCGCTAGAAATTAGACCAAAACTACTTGGTAACATTTTGTGTTTTGGAAGTGGAGATCAATCTAAAAACGGAGATGGATGTGATCATCCCGGAAAGGGAGGCCATCTTGGGTTTGACCAAGTCTCCATAGCAACCACTGAGGTGAGCGTGGCTAGAAAAAAAATGGCCAAAAAGTTGGAAAAGCATCATTATCCAGATTGCACAGTGGTGATCTGTGATGCTGTGGGCCCGTTTCCCTCTGAAGGCTCTGTCACCGTCGCTAAGACAATAAGAATCATTCGAGACGACCCAAAAGGTAATAAAGAATTTATTATAAAATGTATTACACTGTAAAGTGTCAGAAGTAATAAGAACATGGCATTCTCAGACATGCTAAAAGAACAAAACATAAATAGCGACAAAAAGACTTGTGCAATGTGGCGATTAGACCAAAATGTCCCCGTCAAACAGAAACCGTCGATCGTTCCGGTCGAGTCTCGGTTCTCACAACAGAAACAAACATTTTGCTTTCCTTCACCTCCCAGCCTGTGATCTGTACAAGGCGACGACACAGCAGCGCGTTTCAGGCACACAGCGTTGGCAACAACACAGAACCGGTCTGGGACGCTTCGTCGAGCCGCGTTTTCTGAAAAGTCTCTTTTTTTATTTACGTGAATCCTTTCTCTACATTCATGCTGCCTCTCTGCGTTTGGGTGAGAAATCAGAGCCGTTTGCTGAGTGGATTGGCAAGTTGGAGATGAGAGAAAAGCGGCTTTAAGAGGCTTATTTTGACTCTGAACACTGGAGGAAGTGAAACACAGGAAATACTGCAGCTCTTCTTATCAGAATGTCTCCAGAAACTCAAACCTCTTGGGAATAAAAAACTCAACCTGAAAAATGTCATAACTCCTGTTTTCTACAAATAACTACTAACAAAAAACATTTCACCGACTTTACCCCATTTCTTCAGCCTCTCCACACTGCAAAACCTAAATAATTCAGAGTATTTCTGGTTGAGTTTCTACTGCAAACTCCTTAGTAGACCTGAAATGTGACAGAACTAACCTAAAGTAACTTTTCTGAGCTTGTTTTAAGTAATTCCATAGATTAATGTGAGAAATTCTCTAGACATTTCGAGGCTTCAAAAGTAAAAATAATTGCTAGAAAAAACTGGGTTTTAATTAATATCAGAAATATTTGAATATATCTTAGATATTAGTGAAATAATCTGCCAGTGGAGCTAGAACTTCTTTAAAAATCTAAATTAAGGAATTATTAACTCTAAACAAGCTCCTATTTTCACTGAAAAGTTTTAGTTTTGTCTCATTTCAAGTGTACGAAGATACTGGTACAAGAAACTAGACAGAAAAACTTGGTAATATTTTGTGTTTTTGCAGTGCAGCTTCGCGCTGTAAAAAGACAAAGTGAAAGAAGATGTGAGGCGACGCGTGGCCAGCCAAAAACCCGCAGTGAAACCGACAGGAGCTCAAATTTAGCTTGGTAGAAGGTGGCGTCGACGCCACTGTGCAAAACGGAAAACAGCCGACACCGTGGACGGCGAGCCGGAGCGTCTGGACGGTCAACAGCTACTTTACAGCAAAAACATAACAAAATCCACCTTATTAGGCTGTTTTCTCTTTATTTTGTGGCACTTTCTATTTAAAGTCAGTAGGATGTCGACCATGAATCTCAGCCATGATGATTTTTAATGTTTAGAAACTCAAAAGTTTGTCCTTTTATTGGTGAAAATGGCTAAAATTCCTTTTGTTGAAATGGAAAAACATTTAACAGGTCCCAGAATTTCCTTACAAACTGTCTTTACAGTTTATGATCAACAATTGTAGTTTGAATCTGGTCTCTGTTCCTGCTGTAAACATTAAAGGTCCAATGTGTGGATTCTACCGCCATCTAGAGGCTGAAGTCGAAGCTGCAACCAAAACTAAAACAACAGCAAAACATGGAAAAAACACCAGAATCTTTGGTTTCTTCTTTCCCGGGATGATTTAGTGAAGAATCATGAAAATAATCTGTTGTTGGTTCAGATTTAAAATGTTTACAACGGAAGATAATTACATATTTTTTTTTACATATTTTTTTTTTTTTTTACAAACTTCTTTACAAAAGACAGCGAACCTCTGATTACTGTATTGAATCCAAAGAGGTAACAATGAAAATCTGAATAAAAACACAACCAGACTGTAACAGGACGACCAAATATTAAGCATTAAAGCAGCTTCAAAACAATCCGATCAAACAGTAACAGAAGAGAACGTCTCCAAAGCACAAAACTAAGAACAGTGATTAGAAACCGTGCAAAAAACATAATGTAGAGTGATTAGACCATTATCTGAACTGTAACATTGATGTTGGCTCAGGGTAATACAACAAAAATGAAAACCATTTTATTAAGGGGAAAATTTAATCCAAACCAAAAGAAGGAAATTATGGGACCTGTAAAACAGAATCACCCAAAATTATTAAAAATATGGGATGTCCCGATCACAGAGACTTTCCATTGGTTAGCTGACAGCGACCTAATTTCATCCAGCTTGCTTGAAAACCGCATCACAGTTTGCATTTAGAATTAAATTTATAGCCGGGAGGGAGGGAGGGAGAGAAGGGGGGAGAGAGAGACTGCATTGGCTGGTGCAACCAGAGAGCAGAAAGCAGCTGGAACAGTCCTCATTACATTTTATGACGTTCAACCAGAAATCAAATAAAATTGGATAAAAATCAAACTATCAATGAGTCGCATCACAGCGGAAAGTCAACATTTTAGCTTTAGCTTAGCGCTTTTGCTAACTGAGCCATTTTCAGCAGCAGAAATACAAGTTAAAGCTGCACATTTCTGTTAACCTCTGCCAAAACTCTGAGTGGGACCAAATATATCTGCTCCAGTCAATAAAAATGGACAGAAAAGATTTTGGGGAGGTGGTTAGTTAATTTAATACTAAGAGAAAGAAATACTACGATGGCTGACAGGTGCAAACTTCCAGCAAACACATCAATGAAACACCTTTATTTACTTCTTTTTTGTGTAAAATCCCATAAATATCTACATCCCATCTTTACTGAGTCTGGTGTCATAGGATTTGTTAGTCAACGCCCCCTAGTGGTCTGGAGGGCTTTCATTTTGTGAAACGAGTTCACAGTGTTTCCTGCTTGTGGTTGTTGCCATATTTTTATTTTGTTTGTTTAACTGATTGTATTTGCTTCCATTTTCTGTGAATACAGCGTTTTTCTGTTGCATTTTTTGTTTATTTTTCTGTATGTCAGAGTTTGCATCATTCATGTGTTTGAATCTCTCAGCCATAAAATACTGACGTAAAATGTCTGATTTTACTGCATCTGCATGACAGATTTTTCTGAACCATCTGGCTGGAACTCAGTTTATTTATCCAATCTGATCAGTATTGGAGACAAAAGCCTGGATCGGGACATCCTGCTAAAACCATCCTGAATCTGACTTAAAAACAGGGTTTTGTTTGATTTTTTTCCAAATAAGATTCTTCATAATTTGTGTTTTCTGCCTTAAATCTAAACGGGTGTGGTTTAAACTTTTGATTTTGCTGTTTTAGTGTCTACAAGGCACGGTTCTTCAGATGTTTGGAGAGAACAGCTGCCGCAACAACAAGACGGTTTGTGCTTTTAGGGAGGTAGAAGGCCCCGAAGGCACTCTGAAAAACACTTAATTTATTAATTATACACAAAGATTAACCAAAAAAAATAAAGGATTGAGATAATATTAAATGTAAAAGAGATGGCGGCCTCCTACATAAACGTGGGCAGGCAGAGTTCTCGGGTCGGAGCTGAAAAACAGACGACTTCTTCCCCTGGAGACGGGTTAGTTTTTCCTATTTCAACTTGCAGCAGAGCAGGAGGATTATTATTATTATTATTATTATTATTGTTAATATTATTATTAAGCAGCACAATGAGATTAAAACCACAGGATTCCTCTTTGGAGCTTCAACGACATTCATACACTGCAAAAAACAAAATCTTACCAAGTATTTTTGGTCTAGTTTCTGGTGTAAATATCTTAGTAGGCTTGAAATAAAACAAAACTAACAAGTCACTTTCCAGCAATAAGGATGAGCTTATTTTAGGTCAATAATCACTTAATATTGATAGAAAAGTATTTAACTTCTGCTCAGAAGTTAAATAATCTGCCAGAATAACAAGATATTTTAGTTTATCAGAAAAATGTCTGGTTCCCCTGGCAGATCATTTCACTTGAAACATCTCGATAAAAGTGAGACAGTGTGCGAGTGGAACGACAACTTTTAAACTTAATATTAAAGATTTGTTCACTTAAAACAAACTAGTAAAGTTTTTACTAACTTATGTGAGAGAAATGTCTTCTAAGAAAAAAACTAACTTCCAAGTAACTTTTCAAAGAAATAAGATCTTGTTTTGAGTCAATAATTCCTCAATATTGATGAAAAAGTTCCACTGGCAGATTAATTCACTTATAACAAGGCAATTTTCCCATGTTATAAGTGAAACAATTTGCCAATAGATTTAGTTTTTTTTTAATTAATATTGAGGAATTATTGACCAAAAACAAGCTTCAATCTTAGTTATAAATTAAATAACTAAATGGTTAGTAGAACAAGATATTTTCACTTATAATATGGGAAAAATCTCTTGTTCCACTGGCAGATTATTTTATTCATAAAATGGGAAAAATGTTTTGTTTCAACTAAAATAATTAGAACTTTTTTCATCTTATTTGTTGCTGAAAAGTTACTTTTGACTTAGTTTGTCTTACTTTAAAGATATTTGCACTAGAAATTAGACTAAAAATATTTGGTAAGATTTTGAGTTTTTGCAGTGAAAATGAATCCTCAGGCTGATTTATGGATTTTACAGACTGAGTTATAAAACCATACAATTTAACAGACACCGATTGGTTTATTTAATGCATTGTTGAGATAAAACTCTAATTTCTGTTTTCAACCCCCCAAAAAAACCTAATTGGGAAAATGTGTTGTAATATGTGAAATAATCTGCAAGTGGAAGTGGAACCATTTCATCAATATTAAGGAATTATTTAGTAAAACAAGCGCCAACATTTTGATGAAAAGTTTCCTTCGAGTTAGTTTTGCCTTATTTTTAATTTACTAAGATATTTGCAGTAGAAATTAGATTATTTGGTCATATTTTATGTTTCTTCAGGTTTTGTGTTTTTGCAGTGCAGAGGGGGAAGGTCGGCTGTACAGGATGTTGGGAAACGGCGAGCAGCTCTTTATGATTGCACTTCGTTGCTGAAGCTGCGGCTCGTCAGCGCGATATGACGGAGCTGATTGAGTTGTACGACGTGCCGCCGTTGCAGGTGGGCGGGTATCCGTTGGGGGCGCCGCTCAGCGCCTCCATGTTGACCCTGAACACCGGCGACGCCTTGAGCAGGAAGTCCGCGGCGTCCCGACGCCCCAGCTCCCGCAGTTTGATCATCAGAACACCGACCGTGCTGCCGGCTCTGCCGCTCCACTCCCGCAGCAGCGCCGCCGTCGGGCTGGGCGGCGCCGGCTGCGCGTCGGCGTCCGGTGCGGCGCCACCGCCGCTGCCGCCGCTGTGCTTGGCCACCAGGTCGGTGAGGCCGAGGTTCATGGCCAGCAGGCACCAGTCCTTGCCCAGTGCGTCGGGCGGGTCCAGCATGCGGCACAGCTTCCTGCGGGCCAGCAGCGGCACGTCGGCGATGTGGACGTCGGTTCCCAGAACGCCGTGCTGGTAGACCTCAGCGCAGCCGAACGCCAGGATGCTGCTGAAGCTCTCGCGGTAGCCGCCCATCGTGTTGGTGAGCGAGGTTTCGCGCTGGATCTGGGCGCGGCAGAAGTCTTTGGGCTGGTACACCATGATGGGGGCGTGGTGCTCCCGCAGCTGCTGCGGGCTCAGGTAGTACCGGGCGGTGAGCAGGCCCGGCAGCGTGGAGGCCAGCAGGTTCTCCGTGATGCTGCACACGGTGTCCAGCAGGACGTAGCACTTGGCCCGCTGTGACTCGTGGCCGCGCACCTGGATCTCCACGCCCTGGCCGTGGTTCACCAGCAGGATCATGGCCTCCGCCCCCGCCTGGCTCACCTTGGCGCCGTTGGTCCACAGGTGGATGTCTCCGTCCGAGTCGTCGGCGCCGTCCTCCTCGGGTTTTTGCTGGTGGCTCCAGCGGCACAGGTTGACCTGCAGCTTGTGGAACAAGCCGCAGGGGAACGGCGTGAGGTGCTCGGCGGGGACGAGCCGCACGCCGCCGTAGATCAGCGCGTCCTCGTCCTCCTCCTCCGTCCAGGAGCGGTGCATGCCGTTGGTCTTGATGAGCGCCGGGACGTCCACCATGGACGGGTTGGTGATGTCGCGGGCGCAGACGTCCATGGCGTCCAGGATCTGCAGCAGCTCCTCCACGTCGCTCTCCGGCGCCAGCGCCTGCACCTCCTCCAGCCTGTAGCGCCCCCTGTAGTGGTGGATGGCCTTCGGCGTTTCCACGGACAGCAGTTTACCGAGGACGTTGGTGCAGAGCCAGCGAGGCTCGAGCACGACGACGTCCTGCACCGTCTCGCTCTGCATGATGTTGATCTGCAGGAAAAACACACAGAAGAAGCTCACTCACCGTTTGACACTTTTAGTGATGAATTTGAAAAATCTTTTAAGGAATAAAGCGCTTGTTTTTCCTTTTCCACTTCTACCCAAAATACCTCTGTGACCCCAGATTAACTAACCAATTATTCCTCCTTAAACAGCTTAGGAAAGCTCTACGGCCTAAACAAAACATGCTCATCTCTGTTCAGAAAGATTTTCTTTTTTTCAGTTGTCCTAATCCTCTTCTGCAGCAGAGGCTCGATGAACCTTTCATGTTTGGGTTTCTGAGTCGAGTCGTTCTGGTAAACAGGCTGACTAAACGCCCCTGACTCAGCAGTGCGCCCTGGTGGCCAGTCGTGGTACTGACTGAACTGGTAACCAGCACTGCTGACGTTGGGTTCTGGTGTGTGACGCCTCACCTCCCCCATGCTGTGCAGCTGCATGGCCAGAGTCCGGAGGTGGTCCTGGCTGACCAGCGGGTTGATCTGCTCCTGGACGTCGCTGACAAACTGTTGCCATGACGTCAGCTGGTTCGGCCCGCTCAGCTTCCTCCAGGACGGCAGCGCGGCCAGCAGGCGCTCCGACAGCTGCGTCATCGGACCGAACCTCTGCAACGAGGGAGAACAGGAAGGTGAGAGCACAAATAAACTAATGGAGTAGAAACTAAAGCACTTTAAACCTTTAACACGCCTGCATGAGTTTGTAGTACCGATGTTTACTACAGGATGCTTTTATTTTGAAGGCTGCTTTTGCTTTAACGATGTTGGTGAGGTGTTGTGTTGAACATCTTGCACCAAAGCTCTAACAAAGCTAAAGAAATGCACTTTAAATTGTACATATATTCTGTGAACTGGACTCCTGCTCGGCGTACAGATGCTCTGCGCTTTCAGATAAAAAAACTAAATTTGTTGTGATGCATCCAGAAAATGCTGCAGTGACCTCAAATCTCACCGTTTCTGTTTGCTCATTAAAACTCAAGGATATTATCTGCTTTTACAGAAACTCTGAAAACTGTAATTTAGAACGTATGCCTTATTTTATTATCTATGCAAATTTTTCCATTTACACACACAAACTTGACACTTAATACTAATTTCCTGTAAGAACCAAAACCTCTGATTGAATCCCTCAAATTCCTTAATAATATTTATTACAATATTTTTACAGAAACCTCTGAATGTTTTTTTTACAAGTATTTAGACATTTTAGCTTTTATGGGGGTTTTTTTTAGATCTTTTTTCATATATTCGTTTATCTTGTATTTATTGTATTTCCTTTTCTTAAAATATGTTAATTTATCTCAACAGACTGATTGATTTTGATGCTGTTCTTTAATGAAAAACCTGTTTTGTACATTTTTGTTCGATAAAAATAAAAAAGTATCCTAAAAAGTTATGATGCCGTTTAATAAATGCTGCAAAAAATGCAGGTTTTCTAGATTGTTTTTGGAAATATTAAACAGTGCAGTAACTTTGTGCTCCAAATGCTGAAGGCTCTGATGTTTGCAGACGTTTGGACTCACAGAGACGATGCTGGCGCGCAGCTCCTGCAGGTGACTCCTCAGCAGCTTCAGGTCCTTGGAGTTTGATGCTCCGGTGTCCATCACAAACAGTTTGTCGCTGATCTGCAGATCGTTCCCAAACCTGGAAACCAGAAAAACTTTTACCATTTCAGATCAACCTGAACGGGATTTTCTTCAGTTTCTCCTATTTTTCCCATGTCTGCAGTTAAAGCAGGGTTTTTCCCAGTGAATCATTAGCCTGGCGGGCCACCAGGCTTTACTTCTCCCCCGCCAGGCTGATTGTCTTTTGTTTATTTTTTATAAATCAGTAACAGAAGATGTTGGTTTACCGTTTCAGAGCAATCTGGATTTTATTTTCTTCAGTTTTATCACTAAAGCATGGTTGGCTGTATTAGCGTTTTCAGCAACGTGCTTTAAAGGTTTTCTGGGTTAAACCAGGTTTAAAAACGGTAATTCTGTTTGGCGTTTTGTGCTGTGGTTTGATTCCCGACCTGTTCCTGACTTCCTTGAGCAGCGCTCGCTCTTTGTCGTAACTGAACTCTCCAGAGAACGCCCTGGTGATGTCGGCCAGGTCGGCGTGCGTCGCCACCAGGACGACCGTCAGCGGCTGCTGGATCCGACCGCCGAAAACTGGACAGAAAATCAAAACATCAGTAACGTCACAGACAAACGTCAGGTCTAACATCAGGTTTACCTGTAGAGGACATCAGCAACTAGGCAGTGAAAGTGCTTTACATCATAAAAACACCAGGCAGTCAAAAATGATGAAACAAGCAATAAATGTTACATTTTTAATAAGCAAATACAGATCCAATGTGTTGATCAATGTTCGTTATTATTAATCAACAATAAAGAAGCGGGTTTTCAGCTTTGATTTAAAGGAAATCAGTGTTTCAGTAATTTTGTAGTTTTTGGAAGTCTGTTTTCAGGTGATGAAAGGCTGAATTTATAACCATCTTTATCTGGGCTGATCTGGTACCAATCAGCCCAGACTGTGGGCCTGACCGGTGCCATCTAGATGTAAAAACTGGAGCTGCATGCTGACTCTTCATCAGGGGTGCCTAAAGTGTGGTTCGGGAGTCATCCGTGGCCCTTGGAACAATTCTGTGTGGCCCCTGACTGCAGTTCAGGAATGGTTGAAATTTTGTCTTTTTTTTTTAATGAGAATTTGAATGACAAATTGATGAAAAACCAGATTATTTCACATATAACATGAGAAATATGTGTTTTTGTATGCGAGATGGGGAAACTAGTACTTTTCCAACAATATTTAAGAATTATTTACTTAAAACAAACTCTACCTTCTTGCTGAAAATTACTTGTAAGACAATTTCGTCTTATTTCAGACGTACTAAAACCTAGACCAAAAACACTTGATAAGAGTTTGTGGTTTTGCAGTGTATGTATGTAAGCTTCTGGCTGTTACATATTTAATGCTGTAGAATTGTTTCAACCCTTCTTCTGACTGATACCTTTGCACATTATGAACCTCTCTAGAAGCTTTTGCTTAATGCAAAGGAAACAAATGAGGAAATGTGAAAAAGTTTATGTTGAGTTTATTAGATTCACTATAACTGCTACGGCGTAAAGACTTATGAAAATTGGTTTTATGTTTTTCCAGATGAATGTTGCAGGGCAGATATTTAATCTAAGATAGAAAACATTTGGGAATTATAAGTTATGGTTATTGGATTTTAAATGAGGCTGTTGGGAGGCAGCGGACATAAATATTTTGATCATTTCGAGCGGTGTGTGAGTGAATGCAGCACTCTTTACCGATGTTGTCCTGCGGCGGGGTGAGGGCCTTCAGCAGGTTCAGCCAGTAGGTGATGTGGCCCAGCTGCGTCTCGTACGGCTCCTCCAGGCTGAACAGCACCAGGTGGATCGCCGTCACGTCGTTGGCCGCAAAGTAGTCGTAGGAGCAGTGGTAGACGGGGTTTCCTGAGAACTCCCAAATGCTGAAGTCACCAACACCTTCAGAGGAAAGGAGGAGGTTACGTTACATTTTAATATGTTAAAGAATATCTGTCTATGGAAGTACATTCATGCCATGAAAGAAAAAAAAAACAATAGTAATTATGAGTTTTAAAAGTCAGAATTATGCAAAAAGGTCACATTGTTTCTATAAGGAGGCTTGCTCCAGTATCTTATAATCATGACTTTGAATATCACAATTATGACTCTTTATGTAAAAATTATGATTGGATCTCAATATTAGAACTTAGAAAATCACAATTATGAGATTCAATCTCAAGATTTTAACTTAGAAAGTTGAGACTGAAAGTCAAAATTATGACTGACGCTCATAATTATGACTCAATCTTGAAATTATGACTAAATCTCAAAAATATGACTTTAAATCTTGTAATTATGGCTTCCTCCTGGGTTTTTCTTCTTTCATGGCAGAAACGGGCTTCCATACTACACAGAGATCTGTACAGTGGAGGTGAATTTCCAGGGTGTTCTTCGCGAGCCTCTCACCGTGGATGTTGGCGTGCTGGATGTCGATGGCCTTGGTGGCCAGCTCGTCCGCTGCCGACAGCGCGCTGTGGACGGGGGAGAAAACCTCCAGCACGCCTTTGGTCAGGCTGGGCTCGAACATCATGCTGCGACTGCGCACGCTCACGTTCTCACAGCCGGGGTAAAGGTTGGAGATGCTCACAGAGACTGCAGAGGAAGAGACACAAACCTGAATCTGCAGAATGTTTACCAACCAGGCTGGCTGGCTGAGACTCTGGTCAGAGGATTTCTCTGCAGTTTGTTCCACAAACTACATCTAATATTATCAGGAATAAATATTACAAACCCACAAGCTGTAGCTCAAACAGGTGTTGTGATGATGCAGTTTTTGTTTTCTTTTAACTTTTGGTTTTTATCTAAAACGTCACTTTTACCACATGGGGGCGCTGTGTTACCGCAAATAAATCCCCTTGTTACAGCCTTGACATTTGAATTTCCATCACATGCTGCAGAGCCGCACCTACCCGCTGTTTTTCTGGAGCCTGTTGGAAACATTTTATTCTATTCGTTTAGGTGAATCCAGTCTGTCTTTATTAAAACTGGATTAATTTTACTGAAGGCTAAACACTCAGATGTTGAGATAAAGTTAACTATTTAAACCATAAAAGTTACCTGCAGAGTCAGATTCACTTCATCATCTCATCATAAAATGATTCTGTCTTCTGCAGACAGAATCATTCATTTCCCTCATATCCTGGTCAGTTGTGAAAGGCCAATATTTTTCTTCATCATCTGAATTAATGTTTGTCATTTTTGTAATAGTACAGACCGTTTTGTTTTTTTCCCTAATAATGGTCTCTCTTTCATTTGAGAGAGAAAATGAGAAAAAATATGCAAAAAAGTAAAATAAATAAATAATAAATAAAAAAATCCATAACAGATGTTATATTTGTTTTCTGCTTGAAATAGGATGTGTCGCTACCTGCGGGTTTGGAGTTGACGGGGGAGTTGGGGTGTCGCGCTGAGTTGGCCATGCGCGTCGTCCTGCGCCTCCGGAAGAAGCTGCGCAGGATGCCGCATTTCAGCGACTCCAGCAGCGTGCTCTTCCCGGACCCGGAGTGTCCGAACAGCTTCAGTTTGATCCTGGGCTGGATGGTCTGAGTGGGGCGCAGCTGCTGGATGTAGCTCAGTTTGTGGTTGTCCTGGAAACGAGGAGGAGGAAAAAATTAATGCTTGTGCTTAACATCTATGGAATGTAGCAGGGTATTAATGCCATGCTAAAAAAAATAAAATAAAATAGACACGAGGACAAAAGCATGTAATTATGAGAATAAAGTTGTAAAATTACTAGAATAAAGTAATAGAATAATGAGAATAAAGTTATATATTTAAGCCTTATTTAAATTTTATTTTCTAACTGACCTTAAGCAATACTTTGTCAGAAAAGCTGAAATGTGTGTGAGCTGTAAGCTAGAACTATCATAATAAACAGAAATAAAATGGATTTAAACACTGAACATCAAGCTGTGCATGTAAAACTCAACCTAAAATCTGTTTTTCGACTGATCAGAAACCAAAACGAACGCTGCGCACCATGGCTGCGTGTAATGCTGCCAGTGGTCGACAGTGAGGTCGTCCTGCAGGCATCCAGCAGATGAGTCAGGATCATCATGGCCTCCAACTCTGAGGGGGACGTGAAACACTCCACGCTCCCACTCGGCTACGCTGCTGCATCCACCAAACCAACATCTTCATTCCACTGATTGTGGTTCACAGAGTGCAGCATCTGTGCTCCGTTTAGCTAAAGCAACATGTTTTCTTTTCCATATCCTGGCCTTGAGAAGAAGTCAGTCTTTATCAAATCTGTGTGTTAGAGTCTTATTTTAGCTCAGCATATGCAGAGGATGACTGTTTTCACAGTTGCTGCTTTCACGTTTTCACGCTTTGCTCTGAATCTCAGCAGGTTCTCAGCAGGATCGCACTTTTAAACGAACCTTTAAACCTTTTTTAAACAAATTTAAAAAGTTTAAGGTCAATAAAAATCACTTCACTTCATGTAGAGTTGATATTCCTCAACAGATCTCCACTGCATAAACGATGTGACGGCTTTAACAATCAGTATTCTTCATCAACACATCATTGTATAAGATGAATTTATGTTTTGAATCAACCAGACAACTCAAAGCGTAATTTTGTTAAATGTTGACATCACGAATGGCTGTAATAAACAGGAAGTAGAGTTTGCTAGCTAGCATAGACACCATCTTAGAAAAATGGAATCAGAGGTTTGGACTTTTACCATGTTTCAGGGTTTCGTGGCTCTGGTAAGGCTCAAACCCGCCATGGATAGGAGGGTCACTATTTGACATTATTTGCCTTTTTGTGCTTTAACTCTTTTCTGGAAAAGTCAAAAACAACCTCAAGCGTAAAAGCATTTGTCTTGCAATTCTGAGGAACTTATCTCAAATTTTGCCGTTTCCATCAATCTTCTCTTATAAGATACTTAAAGAAGGGCATAAAAATAAACATTGATGGAAACGCATTTAATGAGAGGTTTGTGAGTTTGTGCATGAACACAAACCGTTTTGACCGTCTTTCTGCGCGTTAGGAGCCATAAACCTGCATGAGACTTCTCCAGCTCTGTGAAAACCTCCATCCTTCCTTTGGCAGATTGTTTCTATCTTCGTCTCGACACCTTCACACCAAAATAGTCGAGTGCCGAGACTGTGAAACCCGACTCTGCATCATTATCCTACGTTTAGGCTCGTATTGAAACTACTTACAGACATTCAAAGCAACATTTAAATTGTTTTACCTCTTTAAAAAAAAAGATTTTTACCTTTTTAAGCTTTCCTAATAAATCCACGATGTGTTCATGATGATCAGCAGAAGCCAAATCCTCGGCTGTTTTTCCATCCTGGAGAGAATAAAGACGACATGGAGAAATCAGATCATCAGTTAGATGATTTATTGGCTTCATGTTACTCATAAAAAGAAAAGTTCATTTTACATTTAAAACATAGTTGCATTTTTATTAATTTAACCAACATGGAGCTGTCTGCCATCAAATATGGAGGCCTAGCTATTAATATTGTGCAATCTGCAGGCATAAAAGATTTTTTTTTTTTTTGCTATGGGAGACCAAAACTAACTGCAGCCCAGGGCCCTTATTTTTCTAGATCCAGCCCTACTGGGGCTGAATCTAGAATCTGGACCACATTTGGTGATAATTACTTATTCAAAACCTAAAATACTAGAAAATGTACCAGGAACTTATGCATTTCAGAGTTTCTATATTTAGACTTAGTGTTGGTATAAGTACTAAAAAAAACTGAACTTTAATGGATTTTGGCATCAGGATTATGTCAGAATGACATTTGATTCTGAAAAACAAAACGAAAACAAAGGCGAGATTCAAGAATATCAACACAGTGTCATCTAGTCTTGTTATCGGAAACCCAATATTG
Source organism: Poecilia formosa (assembly GCF_000485575.1). Taxonomy (NCBI): domain Eukaryota; kingdom Metazoa; phylum Chordata; class Actinopteri; order Cyprinodontiformes; family Poeciliidae; genus Poecilia; species Poecilia formosa. The sequence goes on from NW_006800325.1 coordinate 42,953, forward strand.
TCTTTCAGTTTCCACGTATTTAAGTAGGGGAACTCTCATTCTTTCTCCTTTACATGTTTTTCATTGTTTTACAACCAAACCTCACATCATGCTTTAGGAGCCGAGCCATCCGCCGCCGCCCGGCTGCGTTTGCTGCTCCACACGAGGAAATGCATCTGCTGCTTCATTCCTTTATTTTTCTTGTGTAAATGGAGAACAGCACAACTGAGCTGCAAGTTAAAATGAAGTGAAACCAAACACTGACCGCTTCAACGTGTCAGAGACGGCTGCAGATGGAAGGTGTCACAACTACTACGACTGATGCTTGGCAACCAGCGGCTCGTTAATCACACAAACCGGAGGGAGAATCAGTTCCACATGTTATTACATAACTGTTGCTATGGAGAGTTTAAAAGGACGATGAACAATTATACAAGCAGCCTGACAAGGATTCAGTCATAAAAAAGTGTCTGAATTTAAGACATCTATTGGTTTGACGGAGAAAATCCCAGAAATAAACGGAGATCCTTCAGCTCTTCGCTCCTCTGCAGCATCACGACACAAAACAGCCGGCTGGACAATAAATTAAACATCCTGGATTAAACATGCATTTCACATCAGCTGTCATACAATTTTTACTATACGAGGAAGAGCTTCGAGTGGAGACCGTCTCTTCTTAGAGTAGTCTCAGGAATTTTATGGAAAAAAATCTCAGACATTTTCTACAAAGAAACTCAGAAATTTCAGAGAAAAATCTAAAAAAATTTAGATTAATCTCAGAAATTTTCAAGAGAAAACGTAGACATTTCTGAGACTCAAAGGTTGAAAAACAAAAAACAAAAAAAAAACTCTGAAACTGAGATTAATCTCAGAAATTTTCTAGAAAAAACTAGAAAATTTCTGAGCTCCAAAAGTTAAAGATTAGTGAGGAAAAACTCCAACATTTTGAGATTAATCTCAGAAATTTTCTAGAAAAAACTTGGAAATTTCTGAGGTTTGGTCAATAAATGCTGAATTTTTTTCTGTTTGTTAGTTTGAATATTGAGGTTGGATTTTTCCGGAACCAGATCTGGTGTTTACTGACTCCATCTCAGTCAGGAAACTACAAATTTCCCTTCAAACAATTAAACTGTTATGTAAATAGGGAGACATTTCGCTACATAAACAAGGCCGTGTTGCTTATAAACTGCAGTTATTTGCTGACTTACGTTTGTGACGGCGTCGATGTTTGCTCCGGCCAGACAAAGATGGCGGACGACCTCCAGGCTCCCGTTTCCAGCAGCCAGGTGGAGAGGAGTCCGTCCATGCTGGATGTCAAAATAAAACTCAGTTTTTAGAGCATGTTTGCTAGATTTTATTAGTAATTATTAGTTAAATTTGTTATTATTAGTTATAGTAGCAGTTTTAGTTTTTCATAGGTGCAGAATTTAAAAAAGTTGAAGTATTTTGATTATGTGCATGTTGATCAGGTAATTAATACTCAACAGAAGACACGATTTTCAAAAATATATTCAGCTATTTTTAAACATTGAAGCATTTTCTCCAAACTTTTGTCGACTAGCATAAGCGCCATAATCTGCTGACATAAACGGCTTCATTTCATATCACATTAAAAGGCTAAGAAAAAGATTCATAAGCATAAATGTCTTATTTTAAGTGTAATAAAACATTTGCACTGGAAATTAGACAAAAAATAGTTGGTAAGATTTTATGGTTTTGCAGTGTATCTGCCATTTATAGAAAAATTAACCGCCACCCCAAAATGAAGCCTGACTTTATCTCCAGTTGGCTTCCATCTTTCTAACTGTGAACAGACGGGATCATTTCCACTCCCTCCTGCTCATTGATCCGCTCACGTTGTTTCCAGCTGAAGATGAACGCAGAGCGTGTGACGCTGTCTGCGAAACGCTGCTTTAGATAAGCCTGAAATAAGGGAAAGTAAAGCACAAATCCCTCCATGTCTAGCAGATATGCATCAGCAGCCTGTCAGAAACGTTCCCCACTGAAAGTGAAACACGTTAAAATGGAGAGAGTCAAAGTGGGAAGTGAAATCAGCAACGTGTGGGAAGGCCGGGTCGAATCGGATTTAAATCGCAGAGAAAAACTGTTTTTCATTCCAACAGGGTGGATGAAAAATAAAGTTTTAACGACACAAAGGTGAAAACAAAATGTAATACGCATGACGTCACATTCTTACTTTCAATTCAGTGAAGATGCATCTAATTATTAAGGTGATTATTTTAGTTATTGAGTTAAAAAGTTAGCACATTCTGCAGCCTTTTTATATGTTAGAAATACATTAAAAACAAGTAAATTAATTTTTTAAACAAAGAAAATATGGAAATATTAGTTTTTCATGTTAATTTTTGCTTTTCGTTTTGTCATTTGAAGGTTTGTGTTTATTATTATAATAAGTTTCATATAATTACACAAATTTCTCAGTATGTTAAGATGTTCACTGTGTGAAAAATAAGAAATCATACTTAACCCTTAGGAGTCTGGGGTCTAAATGGCCGCCCCGGCGCGCAGTCTTCCTCTTCTCTGCATCAGAGCTCGCTCTGCAGCCATGTAGCGACGGCTAGCAAAACTACTACAAACAAAACTAGCCGTCGCTAGTTTTGTTAGCGACGGCTAACAAAACTACTAGTTTGTGTGTTCGGCTAACACACGAACTCTAACTAAGACACTTATAGTCTAAAAAACTCATCCGAAACACTCCTAGTACAATCCAAAGCGTCACTGCGCTCCAGTCTCTTCCCGTCTCCAAAACGCTCCACAGCGTCTCGCACCACGTGTCTCCGTTCACCTAGCAACAGACCGTCAACACCTTTTCATTGGTTTTTTAGAAATGTGGCACATTTAGACCCCACAAAATAAGGCGGAAATGATCGATCATATTTCTGGCTTTATTTTGAAGTAAATAACCACAAAACCAATATAAAACCACCACTTTTATAAAGTCTGAAGTCCGTGCTGCATGCCGTCCGTCCAGCATGCCGAGTTGAAATGAACACTCGGCATGCTGTCAGTGTTGTTACGAGGCCTTATAAATGCGTCACGTGTTTGCCCGTTCCAGAGCGGGCATCGACTCCTAAAAAGAAGATTAACATTTTATGGCCTAAATCTCCCACCGTAAAACATATTTATAAGAAAAGTTTTCATGTTATTTTAAATGATAAATATATGTTTCTGTACAATTTTGGTTTAGTTATTGCTCCTAATATATTGTTCTTTCAACAAATCACCTTTTTTGAGTCTACTCCAGTTAACCATTAACTAAATTAGTTGGTGATTATATTAATGATCGATTAATCGCAATTAATCCAATTAATCATTTCAGCTCTACTACAGATGGTGAAAGTGGGAAGTTTTAAAAAGCGAACAGCGAACATACATGACCTCTGAATAGTTTGAATGGTCAGTATGAACATCAGAGTGACTCCAGGAAAAACAGATAGATGCAAAATGGATGGATGGACTTTAGATGGATAGAACGAACTGATGAACAGTAACATCTGGAAACAGATTGATATTTCCTGTTCTGCGTTTTTCCTCGCTGTCCCTTTAAAACTTCCCAGCATGCATCATTGCAGTAGTAGAAGCTTTCCTGATGATCAGAGCTCACCTTGTTGGGCAGGTCCAGGCTCGCCTTGGCGCTGCACATCGCCGTGACGACCGCCAGATTTCCGTCCTTGCAGGCGATGTGGAGCGGTGTGTTGCCATGGCGATCCTGCTGGTCCAGGTGGCAGCGGTGCCTGAGGAGGCAGCGGACGACATCAACCTGGCAGCGGCGAACCGCCAGGTGGAGCGCCGTGTGGCCGTCCTGCCAACAGAACCGGGTCAGAAACAGAACCGGGTCAAAACAGGGCCAGACATTTAAATAACAAAAATATAGATAAATATAAAGAAACAAAAACTAATAAATCTTAACCTGCAACATTGCAACAGAGTTTAACTGAATTCAAAGTCCAAATAAGTAGAAGCTGTAAAACATGCTGGTCAAACAAGATGGACGCCCTGGTGTGATGACATCACCAGTGCATTGATTCCCAGTGGAAACAGGAAGCAGGAAGTTGAAGCAGGAAGTGTGTCACCTTGTCCGTGGCCTCCAGGTCCGCCTTGTGCTCCACCAAGCACTCCACAATGTCCACGAAGCCCCGGGCGGACGCCGTCAGCAGCGGAGTCTCCCCCTCACGGTTCTTGGCGTCAACATGGCAGCCGGCCTGGCAGAGCGCTCTGGCTACAGCGGAGTAGCCGTGCCACGCGGCGCAGTGCAGCGGCGTTTCTTGCTCCTGCAGACCATAAAATAAACAAACAGCATGAAGCTCCGGTTCCCTCATGACCTTTCTGTTCATCATGTTTGACCCAGAGGTCGACCCTCACCCGGTCCGTCAGGTCTGGATTGGCCCGGATGCTGCACAGGTAGCTCACCACATCCACGTTGCCGTAGCGAGCCGCCACATGAAGAGCCGTTTCTCCAGACTGCAGGAGAAAAACAGCAAATATTCACATGATTTAGAGAATTACAAGCTTAAAGATGAAACCTGTTCACCTCTGGAACATGCTTACTGCTGAAAATCCAACACGGATCCAAAGTGTTTACATACAGCAGCTAGCAAGAGACGATAGCGTACAATACAGAACGTACGACAAAGCAGCAAGAATGAGAGCGAGGTCAGACTTTAGCGGTTGTAAGATTCCTCTTTATTTGTTGGTCAAGACCATAAACCATTTCTCCTGCTAGCGCTAGGCTAGCATGTCTGCTTTGGTTATATTTACCCAGAATGCCCTGCGTTGTAGTCCACTTCCTGGTTTTGGATCTGATAGTGTGCTTTTGTAACATTCTTACAAAAGCACACCATATTTTGTTGCAGCATTTTTAATAACTTTTCTGACACAAATTTAAGCATATTTTCATCCTATATATTGTTAAATCCTTGTGGGAATAATTAGATACTCATTATATCCACAGAATCTCATATGGGCCAATTTTTATTTACTTAAAGCAAAAATGTTTGCTGAATTTTACCCGTCAAATTTAGGAGTTTTTTTTTAGAAATGCTTTTAAAGGCCTTGTCTGCTGGTAACAGGGGAGATCCTGCGTGAAGACACACCCTGGATGATGAGTTTGCTCGTTTGTGGGAGACGAGGCCACTTAGAGTAAAATCTAATGGATGCAAAATACTTTGTAAAGTCTGGAGTCATCCCTCGTTTCTTTATATTTAGCAGTCAGACTTTCATGTCATCTTTAAAGTGGACTTGATCAATAGTTTTCCAGACTTTCTGACGACTTTCAAAGTTGACTTTGAACGTTTTCCACCGATTTCAGAAATGAAAAGATTCCTAGACATTAGAGATGAATCCTTGTCTTAAGATTTTCACAGTTAATTCTAATTAATTCATTAAATCTATATATATAAAAAAACTGGCTTGAATAAGGTGATTCCCAAAATTAGGGAAGTCTTATTTTAAGCTTTCTGGCATTTAGCAAATTGAAATAATTTGGTGAATCTAACTGACCTAAAAACAAGAAAGTTTAGTGTGATTTAACTTCAGACAGTGAGAAAAAAATTTTGTGTACGAAATTATCTGTAAATAATGTTTTCCCAAACTTTCAAGAACTTCATACAGAAATTAAGCACTTCCCAAACCTTGAAAGCACTGAGATGAAACTCAAGCATTTTAAAGGAAACTGCTTCTGGGATTCAGTGAGTCAGACTGAGCTCTGCACAATCAAACCCACACCAGCAGCATCAAAAACAAACACACACACTCACTCTCACACACACGGTCCATCTTTCTCCATCTCCATAGCAACAACAAATAAGCTGATAAAATGCCAGAGTAACCGCTTTTCCCTCGGCGTGAGTGTGTTTGTGTTGGTTTCAAAGCGGTCGGCCGGGTGGGAGGCGGAGAGCAGCTGAGCAGTAGTAGCGAAGCCGTGTGTGTCTTTAACGTGTGTGTGTGTGACTCGCCTTATCCTGGACGTCCAGAGGGCATTTCTTCTCGTGGAGGAACCTCAGGGTGTCGACGTGTCCGTGTCGGGCTGCGTAATACACGGCGTTGGCTCCGCTCTGACAGGACAACATCACACGTTTTATCCCAAAAATGTTTAAAAAACAAACACACCTCGTGTTTTCACCCGGGACTATTTCAGGGACATGCTAACATCCTGCACTTAGAGCCGCGTTAGTCCAGCTGCTGCCATGGCAACGGTTAACAAGGGAGCTGGCAGCAAATGTCGTGTCATTGTGTGTTTAATTAGCATATCCATTAACGTGACGGCTCAGAAACGATCCTCGCTAAACATGAAGACGCCGTTCCTGGAAGTAAAACATGCTGGGTTTCCTCCAACAGGTTACAATCGGTTTATTGGTGACAAAAAACATGTTCATTACGTTTCTTTGTACAAAATCTTGGTTTCTGCCTAATTTAAGCTCCTTTCAGATTAGCGGTTCCTGTCTCTTTAAATCCAAATGAACTGCTGGAACTTAGCTATGGTTGCTAGGTAACGGGCTGGGCTTGGGTTGCTAGGTAACGGGTTGTCACTAGATGAGGGACAGTGCCTGCTGATTTGTGATGTTGCATTCTGGAGGTTTTTGAAACGGCTCCTTTTCCAGACACCAAAAAACACGTTAACTTTCTTATGGACAAGAAAGTTAAGAACTCCACACCTCAAAATATATAATGAAAATTAGAGTAAAAAATAAAAATCTCAAATAAACCCCTTTGTTCTTTCAGAATTTGACTGATATATTCTATATTAGGTTGAAACTATTAATCTGATTATTCATGATTAATTCATTTAGTAACGATTTATTTTAAACGGGAGAAAACAGACTCAAAAAGTTAACATGCTGAAAGACACTCAGAAGTAACTAAGTCAAAACTGTACAAAAAATATATACATTTCGCATTTAAGAAATTCTCCATATATTCATCAGTTAATCCTCAAAATAATCGATAGAATAGATAAATAAGTTTTAGTTGCAGCCTTAATTGGACATATGACACAAATATGCAATAATTAATTTGTAAATAAATCTTACAAACATAAACAAGTTTAATTTAATGCATTTGCAGCTAAGAGTCTCTCCTCACCGCAGCTGTAATGAATCTAATTGAGTCTAATAAACTCCTCAGCAGGATCAGAATCACGCTGGCGACAACAAACGGGTCTCACCTTGTCGTTAGCCTGGATTTCTGCACCTTTTCTCATCAACACCTCAATGATCTGAATGTTGCCGCAGCCGGCTGCAATCAGCAGTGGAGGAGTCCCATGCTGCGATAAAAAAAGAAAAAAAAACATAATCATGCTTTTAGTGGAAATAATGAGGTTATAAAGAGGAACCAGCTATGAAAAAGAGAAACTTCTGAAAGATTTCTTTCACCTTATCTTCCCCTTTTATGGCTAAAGGGAGAAGAAAGGAAGGAAGGAGACAAAAAGAGGGAAGGAAACAATGAAGGAGAGAAGGAAGACAAAATGAAGGAAAAAATAAAGGAAGGACTGGAAGAAGGAAAAAAGGGAAGGAATAGAGAAAGGAAAGAAAGCAAGAGGACAGAAATAAAAAAAGGAAGGAAGAAGAAAGAAGAAAGGATGGCAGAAAGAAGGAAGACCAAAGGAAGGAAGGAAGGAAGGAAGGAAGTAGTAAACAAAGACGGAAAGACAACATTCCTTTTGTAAATATGCAAAACATCAAAAACTAAGAAATTAAGATTAATCTAAAAAAAACAAAAAAAACAAGGAAATTTCTGAGCTTGATAAATCTTAAATTTTTTTTTGAGGACAGTCTTATGAAAATAATAAAAAAGGAACTTTCTGGGTTTCAAAAGTCAAATTCTTTTTACTTTTGAAACTCAGAATTTTTTTTTAGAAAATTTCTGAGATTTTTTTGGCAGAAATAATTTTTCCCCATTTACAATGCCCCAATATGTTGTTGTAGAAAAGTCAACTGTAGTTTTGTATCATCTAATAATAAAATGATAATAAATATCTTCACATGAATAACCTGCTGGAACATGAACCTGTGCTGTGTTTGGACTCTTTGTGGCTTCGACGCTGAAGTGACGTCTGCAGCTCAGCAGGACGGTTGGATTATTGACCCCAATAAAATCCTACCTGAGAACAACTTCGGCATTTCCCTTTGATCAATAACCAAATGCCTGATTGGCCCATTTAACTCTGATCTCCTTCAGACACATTCCTGTCCAGCTCACACATTTCCTTTTACGACCTGCAGATTACAGCTAAGTAAACTTTTGATTAGCTAAACGACTTACAAATTCTGCGTCAGAGTTTCTGCACATGCATCTGTAAAATCCCTAACTTTTCACTGAACATTCATTTCATTTATAAAATAATAAACTTGCAACATATTTATGCAAGGCATTTCTGAAAACTGAATTTACAGTAAACAAGTTTAATATCTTACATTTCCTGTTGCAGCAGCCAGCAACAGGAAGAGATTAACTACTTATGTACCAGCTGTAAGAAATATAAAAATAATTCTTCTACAATTAACAGCATTTAATTTGTATTATTCAATGTTATCTTAAAACAATACATATATTTATCATGCTATCTTGGTGCTCTTGAGGCCCCCTGGTGGTGTGGAGGGTTATCAACCTCTGACACATGTTGGACTTTCTTCATCAGCTGCTTCAGCGGCGAACAACAACAGATAAAAACTCTCCCTGGGATGAAAACTTGCTAATATTTTCAGAAATTCTGCGTCTCTAAATGTAGCAGGACAGAATAAGAGCTAGAGGAGAATCACCTTGTTGGGCTGGTTGACGTCGTAGCTGTTCAAAGAGCCGAGCAGATGCTGCAGCCCGGGAACGTTGTCGTCGTTAATGGCGTGGATGATGGCCTTCATCACAAAGGAGTCTTCCTCATCCTGTTCAGAAGGAAAAAAAGACACTTCTATCACTCTGTGGATTTTAATCAGTACGTTTCTGCATTTCTTTTTATCTGCAGTGTGACAGAGCAGCGGTTTTACAAAATGGGGACCTCAGAAAGTTGGAGACAAGATTAGAAATAATGTGTAAAAAGTACAACTACAACAACTTCAGCCAATCAGATGTCAGGGATTCTACAGAGGCAGCCAATCAGACGTGAGGGTCTCTCTTAGTCCCGCCCACTAAGTTTCATGGATGAATTTAACAGTTTAAATTAATTCATGATGTGCACAAAAATATAACATATCTGGGTTTTTTTTAAAATGAAATCTACTCAGTTTTAATTTATTTTAGGCTTATTTAATTAATTCTTTATTAAATCAATAATTTCTCCATTATATCCTGTTTTAAAAAATTTAACTATTTAAATAATCTTATTAATTTATTGTAATTTGGCGTTCTTCACTATATTTTCAAGAAAAATTGCAAAATTATTCCACAGTGTGGGGGCTACAAACTAAGGTATTCAGAGGGTGAAGGAGGTTAGACGGATACCCAAGAAAGTTCAGTGGAAGGAAAAAGTGGGCTAGACAAAAATGCAACAAAAATAAGAAAAACTGCAGGATAAGAGAACCGGAACCAAAGTTAAACTTAAGAGTTTTGGGAGAAATTCACAAGAATCGTAGCAGATTTACGGTATTTTAATGTTTAACAAAGAATGTCGAGGATTTCTGCTTTGAATAAAAAGAAACAAGGAATCACAACCAAACTTTCCTGCACCAGCTGACACGATGCCTCTAAACCACTTCAGCCTGACCAGCTCAGCCAATAAAGCCAACGATCCAGAGCAGAGCTTTCACTGCGGCTGCAGTTCAGACTGTAAACTACAGGAGGCGCTGCAGCCACAACAACCAAATCCACCTGAGACATAAGGAAGTTTCAGTGATGTGGCCTTGCTCCACCGTTAACGCTCCGTTAATGATTAATTCTCAAACAGCAACAGCATGAAAGGCTTCGTGTGTCGCCGTCTGTTTAGAAACCAACTCATCCACTTTCCTACTGGTTCTAAAAAACTGGAAAAAATAAAATAAACCAGTTTTAGATTTCTGAGAAAGATAATGCAATTAGTAGAAAAAGAGCTAGCCAAGATGAAAACGTGGTTTGATTTTAATAAGTCATCATTAAATAAAGAAAAAATAAATAAATTTATGGTATTTTCTGGAAATCGGATCTATAAAAAATGTAAAGTTGCACATAAATGGAGTTGAAATGGACAGAATTTGAGGCAAAATTTTTAGGAATTATTCTATACACACAAAAATTGCAAAAATCTATTGGAATATTGTTTAAAATAAAATAATAAACATAAAAGGATTGCATATTCGTTATGAACTATTTGTCTTATTGCTCAGAAATCTGAGGAAATGCAAGTAAAACAACAGTTGATACATCAGTTAACGTACAAAAAAAATCCATTACGCTCATCAATAAAGAGGGATATCGTAAACCAACCAATAAACTTTCTATTCAAAGTAATATTTCAAAATTTAAAGATATTTTACATATAAAACCACTGGAAATAATGTATAAACCCTTGGGAAAAACGTTTTCCTTCTGGACTTTGGAAATTATTTAAGCTAAGAATAAATAATTTGTGAGGTTTGTTAATATTTGAACATACTAAACAGAAAAGTCAGGTAAAGTTTAGATGTGTTTCAGTTATTAGCAAGAAACTGGAATGAATTAAAAATGATCTCAAATGATCTCCTTTCTTGGTGAATTTTAAAAGAGCCTTGAAAAGTAAAATCATAAAAATTTACACTGTTATGTACATGTAGTGGATGCATATGTGTATGTGTGCATATACATGCATATTTAAATGGAAATTATATACATATACACACACATATATGTGTAGCTGCTGAGTTCATGAACAGCTCAGTCAGCATGAGCCTTGGCTTCAGAATATTCCTTTTTTGGTAAATTATGGGTTTGTAAAGTATTTTGTTTTTGTTTTCTGTTTGTAACGTTGATAATTTACCAAAATAAAGTGAAACTGAACTGAGAAAGATCTTCATCAAATCCACATCAATGAACGTGACCTAAAACGTGTTAAATAGTCCAATTATCTCTGGGTTTCCCCCTTTAGCCTGCAGGCAGATCGCTGAGGATAGCAGGAAGAAACTTTAATGCTGCAGACAGAGGGAGTCTGCAGAGTGGATAAGGATCTGGGATGTAATGTGGCTGAACAGCCCAGCCCATCCTGAACCGGTTTGGGTTTTTGTGGAGCTGAGGCCGGGACTCACCAGCGTGTCGTCGCTGCGCGCCACGCTGATGTTGCTCCTGGACAGGAAGGAGCGCGACAGGCGGTTACATAAGGAGATGAGTCGGACGGATTGCTGCAGGAAGAAGAAGAAAAAAACGAGCACAAGTTTAGGAAGTTCATGTCGAGTCACATTAAGGAGACTCAACGGTCAGACATGTAGGGGGATTTTCTGCTCTACTTCTGTCAGTATCCCACTGACCCACAGGTGACATGAAAACTCAATGCAGAAATGCTCCAGTGTTGCAGGACAGTGCAGCCCAAGATCTTAGTCAGAAAATTAAAAAATACATTTTAAAAGGGCAGTATTATGTTTGACAGGCACATTTAATAGCATAATCCTCAGCTGTTAAAAAAATGCTAAGACTTAAAAGAAAGTTAACGTCTTGAAATTGGGTCTCTGTCTCTTTAAGAAGCTCCTGCTCTTTCTGAAGCTCCGCCTTCAGGAAGTCGTCCCAACATGGCTCCTCCGTTAACCCTTTAATGTTTTTACAAGTAGCTCCTATAATGAGCTCAGCTGCTGCTGCATAAGGTTTTAAGTGTTTGAAGATTCCCAAATCACAGTTTTACAAAAACGTGGAAGCATTTTTAATAGCTACGTCTGCAGGCATTAGGAAGTTTATCAGACTTGCCGGGTTATTTATTCCCCATAAGGCAGATTTAATTAAGCTGGATTATTGAGTTTAAGGCCTTTGTAAATATTGCTTTACAGTCATGTTAACAAAATGCCAACAGTGGATGAAGAACTCAGGCAGGAGACAAAAACAACAGGAATGGCATTTAGCTACTGATAATCAATGCATTTTATACAGTCTGGTGGTTTGTTGAGTCAGTTAATGGGAGTCAAAGCCGGCGAGCAAACAGAGGCTTCATCCAGTTATACAACAGCAGCAGGAAGTGAATTGGTGACAGAATCACTTACTTTCCATTTCCTTCGAGCTGCAAACTTCTTAAACTTCTCCATGTTGACGGCTGACTCCTTCCTGCTCAGGGCTTGCTGAGTGTCTTTTGGCTGATTTCACAAACAAAACCAAAGAAAAGAAAAAATTAGCTTTCAAATCTAAAGTCAAACACAAAACACTGGCAGACAAGGCAGTGGATGTTTTAAACTGGGTAACGATTATCCACAGAGGAGCAGAGTCTAACCTTGATCCAGGGGTGCTGCAGGGTGTCCTGAATCGTCATCCTCTTTCTGAAAACAGAAATAAGCCAACATGAGCAGAAAAATAACATTTTTAACAAGGTTATGCTGTTTTGTATTTCACAAGAGAAGAATTTATCCTGCAGATTGATTAAAAACAATAAAACAAAAAGAGGCAACAGAGATGAGCCGGTACCTGCTGAGGATCGACCGTCTTTAATTCAAACCAGCTACTGGAATCCAGTTCTTTAAAAATACATGAACGAATCATCCTTTAAATGTTTACATCACTGTTTATTTAACCAGACTTAGAGTTTCTCTGTGCGATGTTAACCACTCTTCAAAACAGGAAAAACAAGAGAACATATCACTCCAATAAGGCAGAGGAGGTGACAAATGGTTTGATGAAAATACATTAGAGCTGAAACGATTAATCAGATTAGTCACGATTAATCAATTATTGGAATGATCGTCAACTAATTTAGTAATAGATTAATCGTTAAATGGAGTATACCAACTCACAAAAACAACACAACTAGAGCTTTAATTCAACCAAAAAATACACATTTTGTATTTAAGATAATAAAAACTTTTTAAATTATGTTCACTGCAAAAACTCCAACTAAGTATTTTGACCAAGTGAATTAATCTGCCATTGGAACCAGTACTTTACCATCAATATTATTATTTATTTAAAAACAAGCCTCTGTAGCTTGTTTAAAAGTTACACATTTTAATTTAGTCTCATTTCAACTGTACTAAGATATCTGCACTATAAACTAGACCAAAAAAGAAACTTGGTAATACTTTGTGTTTTTGCAGTGTTCTACCCCAAAACTTTGAGGAGTATCAGAAAAAGCTTTAGTCCAGAGTCACTGGGAAAATAATAACCTGATATTATCTCTTAAATGTCTTTATTAATCTTCCTTCTTGCCGAGATGATTAATGTCTGATCCTGATTAAATTCAAAACACTGAGTTGAATCCAGTCTGTGAATCTAAAAGCCGCATTAGATCGTTTCTCCAGTCAGTTAAACAGCTTGTCGTCTTTCCCAAATGTTTATTTCTTTCTTAACAAATGAAATCACCTCCCCACCTTCTGCCCTGATTCACCTTCCTTCCCCTCGCCTCATTAGGCCGAAGGAGAAAGCAGTGATTTAAGAAAAGAAAAGGGGGTTTGATGGCATTTACTGTCTCTCTAGGTGCAGCTACAGCCATTGAGCCGTTGCTGGAGCAACTCTAATGAGGACCAAACACAGTCGGAACAATTTCAGGAACCAGCGCCAGAGGACATTTTGCCCAGAAACAAGGAGGTTGTGTTCAGAATATCTGTGAAAATCTGGCCAGAAACACAACATGTACAAGCTGAGCATGAGGAAGTAATTCACAGTTACCAGTCCAGGCAAAAACAGGATGCTTGGAGAACACGCATTTCATTTTCAATGGGGATCAGAGTTTTTGGTCCAGACTGGTTTTATTTGGACTGTCCTGGTATTTTCTCTGTTGAGGTTCTGGATGAGAAACGGGTCCAAAGCATCATACTCATTTTGGTATCATGTCCTCTACCAACATCTACAGCGCAAAAACTCAACTAACTTACATTTAGAACGGGTCATTTCATGATCCACCCGCGTCCCATCAGGTCAGGTCAACTAGAATCAGACCTGAACCTTCAGAGCCACATAAAGACAGTCACAAAGTCAGCCTTCCATCACCTGCAGAACATCTCCAGTATAAAAGGACTAAAGTCCCAGCAAGAGATGGAGGAACTCATCTGTGAGTTTATCTTCAGTCGCACTGATTACTGCAAATAAATCAGCTGCTGCTGCCGTTCTGACTAAAACCAGGAAGATGGAGATATCAGCCAGTTCTGCAGGTTATTTAACCATCAAATTGGTGCAAAGTGTTGTTCTACCCATTCAGCTGGCAGCTTTTTTGCATACCGTTTCTAAAAATGTAGATTTTCTACGTTTTTCAGAGACAGAATAAGCTACTGCTATCAAAGATAACATTATTTTACGCCTTTTTGTACATGTTTACCCAAAATGTTAACATATTTGTACTGGAAATAAAGAGAGAGGAAGGTTGTGCATACTTTGGATCTTTGATAAGAAGCCTCTTTATGAAGTCTTTGGCCAGAGCGCTGGTGTTGCTGAAGAACTCTTCGTCGAATGTGTAATCTACGGCTGAAACGTTGGCCAGAGTTTCCTGCTTGCTGTCGCCCAGGAAGGGAGAAGCGCCACTCAGCCTGCATGGAGGAAATAAACCAAGTCAGACTCAAAATGTTCTCAAAAAATGCATTTCTTTAATGTACAGCCTTATCTACTTTAACAGGAACATGTTTCTTTTTCCTTCTAAATCCGAATGGATTTAATAATCAAAGAGCAGCGGATCAGAGGAACTTCATCCAAACACTTATTCATCTAATCACTATTCATCTGCTGATAAGATTTGCTCCGTCAAGCTGAGATTAAGGCCTTTGATGGGGGAATGGTATTAGCGAGCTGAGTAGCAGCTAATGGTGACTCATAAATCCCGCTTTGCTATGAGACTCAAACTATTTAGTGTGTGCTAGCTGCAGGACAGCCAGCTGGAGCGCTCCCAGTTTGGGTGGAGCGCAGGAATGTTAATGCACCTTCACACCGATCTGCTGATTTCACACATAAAGTAGAAGCAGATGCAGCAAATGAGCGATGTGCACACAGCCATGAGAGGGAAGTGGATAGGAGGCCGATTAGAACAGCCAAAGAAGCCTTCAGGGGTTCCTCATCGAGAGGAAAAAACGCTAATTAACATGTAAGCTGGGAGGAAACATGGAGGTGGAGCGAGGTCAACCTGAGTGGGAACGTTACAAAATCATCATTCAAGTTCAACTGATTATTCTGACGATTAGTCGATTAACTGGATAAAAGGAACGTAAACACTCTGCATATTTTTTATTTAACCACGTAAGTTTATTTTATACATCAGAGTTGAAACGATTAATCGCGATGAATCAATTATTCAAATAATCGCCAACTAATTTAGTAATTGTTAAATGGAGGAAACAAAGAGTAATTAAGACAAAACTGTACAAAAATACATTCATTTTGCATTTAAAGCTGCAGTATGTCACTGAATACTGACTGTAGTGTAAGAAAATGCATGCATTTTGCTGTCACCATGTCGTGACGATACGGTATGAGGCAGAAAATCGAGCTCCTCTGCCTGCTAACTAGAAACAACCAATCAGAGTTAAAATAATCATCAGTTAATACTTGCAGCCCAACTTTACGATGTTAGCGATGCAATAAAAATACAACTGTTCAGTTCCTTTTTAAAATAAAGAAAACACCTTATTGCCTAAAAGCATTATAGCATTTTTTAAGTGTATGTTTGAAAATTTGTAAAAAAATACTGCAAACATCAAAATGTGGAAATCTCAGCTCCTCCTGCTCGACTCGCCCTGCAGTGTATGGCTGATCTGTTGATTATTTTCTGGATTAACCAATAATGATCAGATGAATTAGGAAAGAATTTGAAGTTAAAACTGCAACTTGAATTCTGGTTCGAACATTTTTCAGACAAACAAGGAATGTTTTTTTTACTTTAAATGCACAACGTATATATTTTTTGTGCAACTTTAGCTTAATTCTTGCTCTGAATGTGTTGTTCTCTCAGCAAACACCCTTTTTGAGTGTATTTACTCAATGATTAATTGATTACTAAATTAGTTAACTGACTAATCAATTAATCGGATTAATTAGATTAATCTGATTAATCACTTCAGCCCTACATTCAAGATCTTCATAATGGACTTGAAGTCTGAATTTCTAACCAAAGTTTTGTCCAAATTCATATTTTTTAGTCATATTTAGAAACATAAATCAGTTTCAACTCCACAGAAACTCAAACCTGATTCCCTAAAAGAACTGAATTTATTCCTGGTAGCTTTAGCTGAAGCCTATTCAGCCTCTGAAATCCTGTGAATATGTGTTTCTGCTATCAGAACAGACACTCAGCAATCTATTTTCTGCTCTGGCTCTCAGAGCTGTGACAGTTGTGTGGGCTGACAGCATGAATGCAGATCATGCATGCAAGCAGCAAGTACATGAGTATGCAATTATTAGTATGTTGTTATGCGAGGAAATCACTTCCAACAGCGATATTCAAGAGCAGCTATCGGATATAACATTTAGCTGTAACAGGCTGCTTTTATTGAGCTGAAGTGTATTTAAAATTCATGTGTGGGCACATTTGCCTTTGTGTTTCGACTTAGCAACATATTTTTGTGTGTACATTATTTGCATATGTCAGTCTGAATTGTAGTGTGGCCATAAAGTGAGGAAGACGGCGTCACGTTGCGCCCACAGTGGGTGATCTGCTGGATGCTGGGGGCAGGACCTTATCCTCTGCTGCTGAATTAAACTGTGCTGACAGGCCTCTGCAGCCGAAAACCGGCCCTGCAGCGACGGAAGCTGCTGGTTCTACAGGTCAGGGTTGGTTGTTTCTAAGCTTAACATCAGCAAATATTTCTGACAAAATGGATACAATTTTAGCAGGCTTAGAGTCACCACCATCCAGTTTTGCACCGTTGGGTCACAGAGGTAAAGGTTAAAACGAAAACCCAGGCGCCCAACTCCAAAGTGAATTCTGGGTCTGATTTGAGATTTTTTCCCTCTGGGATTAGTGTCTGGAAATCTGCTGAAGTTAAAAATGAACAAACTTTTCCTAACAGATATCAAGAGGAGTCCACCGCTAACACAAAAGTTAAAACTACGCCAACACCAAACCCTAAAACTACGCTAACTCCGCTAACACCAAACCTAAAACTACGCCAACACCAAACCCTAAAACTACGCTAACTACGCTAACACCAAACCTAAAACTACGCCAACACCAAACCCTAAAACTACGCTAACTACGCCAACACCAAACCCTAAAACTACGCCAACACCAAACCCTAAAACTACGCCAACACCAAACCCTAAAACTACGCCAACACCAAACCCTAAAACTACGCTAACTACGCCAACA
>NW_006800325.1:60969-99244 GCF_000485575.1 Poecilia formosa
GGCTTAAGAATTTATCTGGAAAAATGACATGCGGGAAAGCTAAGTGTGCTAAACGTTTTCAAAGTTAGCTGAAGTGCTAAATAAAAACAAATTTGCTCCCCTATTATCAGAAGTGTGCTTAATGCGGCAGTTGTCTAAAGCTCCAACTAAAACAATGAAAACATTGAAAAATATGTTTTTCTAAATGAAAACTAAAATTGATAAAACAGCTTTTTGTTGGAGTCGTTTATAAATCAACATATAAAATAATGAAAAACATTCCTGTTACTTACAGGATGTAGGTTATAACCCCGATACTCCTGAAAAGACAGAAATAATAACGTTAGCATGAAACATTCTTAACGTGAGCATCATGTAAAGAAGTAAATTGCCTTGCATGAGCTTTTCACCTGAAGCTCAAACATCACATCACATCCTGCTCATTCCCAGACCAGCTGCTCGTTTACTCACCACATGTCCGCCTCCAGGCCCAAAGGTTCATAGTTCACTACTTCTGGAGCTGCGAAGTCAAACAGAAGGTTCTTAATATTCAGGCCAACCTGAAAATCACACGTTCACTTTCCACTGATTATCCAGATTCAGGCCTTTTGCTGCACATTTTCAGCTGGTTTTCAATCAATAATTTCTTTATATGTGTAAGAAAACTCGGCGGCTCCTCAGCCTGAACCTGTGAGGTGTGAAAATGTGGCTTTTTCTTTTCTTTCACACTTTCTCAGATGTGTGAAAAATTACAGATTTACTACGCTTCTCTTCGGACACAAAGGAGTTATTGAGGAAGAAATGAGATTTGAAGGATAACATCTAGTACATTCTGCTTATCATTTAGGATTTCTTTTACATTAGGCAGAGAAATGCAAACCAAATCAGATTTTATTTTTGCCCAAATGTGACTCAAGACCTGCTGTGTGAATGTAAACTTGGATAAAATAATATCTGTGAATGTGTTTTTACTCCTCAGTTGAATCTGTTGTATATTTTATAAACTGACACAACAAACATAAAATAATTAGCCTGTAAAGTCTTCATTCATATTTGTAAAGTAACCAAACTGATAGAATAATCATGACTTAAAGATGTTCGTTATATCCTGATATGATTTTGATGCAAATTGCAGCAGGGGAAAATATGCAAATGACCCTCATTCCTTCTTGAGTGGAGCGTTGCAGCCTCTCCATCCTGCAGTAATTAACTTCATGTTGATTTTACACAGCCAGCATGCAGATGTGGCTTCAGCTCTTCATCTCTGCTGATAAAAACTCACAGGCTGCCTGGTGCTAGAAGAGGCCAGTCAGAGGCTGGAGCCGTTGGCAGTCGGCCTATTTAAAGGCCAGATGGCGCTGCGTGTGTCTGTGGTTTGCATGTGAGACATTCCTGGTAATCTCCCGTCTATTATCAGATGTTTGGTGCAGTTAGCACCTGCTCCTGCAGTGTGTTAAACCCCAGGGATGAAACCAGGAACACTGGGTGTGCAGTGATGCAAACATGTTTACAGATTTCAGACTCACCTACAAACTCTGGAGTCCCAAAGATGTTTTTGAAATCATTTCCAAAGTCGATCTTGTGCGCTAGTCCGAAGTCGATGAGCTTGATGCGCGGGTGAGGCACTGAGCGGTTCAGCAGCATGATGTTCTCCGGCTGCAGCGAAACAACAACGAGTTAGAGCAGAACATCCAACTGGGACCAGTTACAACTGGGACCAGTTAGGAATTGGCAGGAAAGAGTCACATCAGGATGGAAATGTTATGCAAAGCATGAGAGGGATCCTGTCTAGGAAGGCAGAGGTGGATTTCACAAACCAAAACAACAGACTGTCACAGTAATTATTTAAACACGCATGAGGTTAGTTAACGGGTAGAAACAGGAAGTTTGATAAAATTAACTCTAGTTTGACTTTATTGATTCATTTCTGCTCAGCAAACAAACATTAGATTATAACGACATCCAGAATATCAGCTGGTCCAGGATTAAACGTGTTCAGTCCTGCAGTTACGACACATTATTCAACTGATAGGAGTCAGTTTAAGGACCTGAGTCAGGTCTGCAGGACAGCAGCCCTGTACTGGGCCCAGCCAGCGAGTTCCCGGCCCAGCCAGCGAGTTCCCGGCCCAGCCAGCGAGTTCCCGGCCCAGCCAGCGAGTTCCCAGCTGGAGGCAGCATCACCAGTTACTGGTTCTGCCAAACTGCAGGCGTCAATAAAATCTCTGTATCAATCAAAGAGTTTCATCCGTCTGCAGGTCGAATTAACGGGAACTGAACTTTCCACCAAACATGACGAAGAGGAAAACTGATCAGTAATCAGCGCCAACATTTTACCAATCAATCAATCACAACAAGAGTTCACAGGGAACAGAGGCCAGGTTTATCATGCCTTCTGTGCTGGGGTGAACTTTGACCTTTCACAGTTTCTGTCCCACTCAATGGAAAACAACCGATGAGTCACGATGCTAACAACATTAGCAACGGAGCAGAAAAATAAAATAAAAGGTGAGGACTCATTTAAAGAAGCTGAGTTTATGCAAAAGAGTCAGCAGATTGTTCAGATTCCCAGCTCTGCTCAGGGATTTCTGTGAATAAAGTTGTTTTTTATCTAAATGAAGCTGAAAACATTGAAGGATCCCAGCCTGCTGTACCTTCAGGTCGAAGTGAGCGATCTGCTTGGAGTGCAGGTAGAGGACTCCGTCCAGGATCTGCTTCAGGAACTGAGTGGCCTCCTCTTCGCTCAGAGACTCCTTCTCTGCCAGGAAGTCAAAGAGTTCGCCGCCAGCAACACTAAAAAGGAAAAGAGGAGAGCAATGAGGGGAAAGCATCTGATGGAGGAAGCTAAAAATCCCTGAGATCCAATCAACCTGAACCGATTTAACGGCTCCGCAGAGGGAACGAACCGAGTTCAGCTCACTTTGAACTTTATAGCAGATTAAAAAAGATCCTCGATTAAAACGGCGATTTAAAAAACAATGTGTGACCTGGAACCTTAAATACATGCCTTCTAAAAATGATAACTGGAAAAAAAATAGCAACTTAGATTTAAAATATGATTTTCTAACAGATTTCTAATTATTTAATCCACAGATCTCAAATGTTTTTATCTGATTATTAAAGAAAAATACAAATATATAACAAAATTATGAATTTATAAAAGATACTTAAAGGAAAAATTTATGGCTGGATGAACAAACGGATGGATGAAGGATGGATGTCTTGGACCACAGAGTGGAAAATAAAAGATTCTTTATTTGAATCCAAATCTGAATAATTCAAATCCAGATTTCTGCATTTGAAGGCCAATTAACGTCTAAAATAGTTTTCATCATCATGAACTTTTAATATTTAATCCTGAAAACCTGATTTTATTACAAAAGCAGATCCAAATGAAACCTCAAACCTCAACATGAAATTCTTTTAAAATCTGAATAAATTCCTGCAAAGCTTCACTAATAGACAACTGATCAGTTTCTGCACACCTATAATCAGATAATCAATTCTCCTTCACACAGAGGCTCAGTTACTAAACCCGCAGCGATATAACATAATTACTGATGTTCATGATAACTGCAGCGATGGGAGGATGAGGAACAAGAAGTGATGAAGGCACGAGGACAAACCTGCAGCGTGACGAAGGAAGCAGAAGTGAGAGCAGATAGCTAATTTAAATATTTTCACACTTGCATGTTTTTGACACCATATGTCAGGAAATACACCCAAAAGTCGCAGTGAATTTAATAGTAATTCTGATGATATAAGAATAATTCTAACATTTTTTAAGATGTTTCAGCACATAAAGAACCAACAATTAGTCCAGCAACAAACAAACATTTCCCTCAAACCTTTGGAGACCACACCCCAACAGATGAGGCCTGATGCGTGAATCTTCTCTCTACATTTACCTATTTCAAGTTTTAGAAAACCTCAGAGTTTTAAATATGTCGCGTAAAAATATGCATCGTTGCTCAGTTTCAGGATGTCTGCCATCTTCATGTAGGAGATAAATCCTGCTGCTGAACATTAAAGGGGCAGTATCATGTTAAATCGACTATTTTCAGCTTGACATCATGTTGTGATGTTATTCCCTCTTCAAAAACAGACCTGAGTGTCACCTTGATATTCTCATGCATGTTTGAGAAACAGTTTAATCTCTATACCAACCATTCAGCTGTGCTAAATGCCTTGGTGGACCTAGCTCTGCCTTCAAGACGCAGCTCCTTCCCCATTCTGCTCCTTCAGACTAGTCAGAAACAATTAGCAAACACCTGGTGGATCCCCTGAGCTCATAATAGGAGCTACTTCTCAGTGCAACGCTGGTAAAAATGTTGTAAGAAGGTTAATAGAGGAGCCATGTTGTGAAGGCGGAGATTTTAGAAAGAGCAGGAGTGTCTTAAAGAGACAGAGGCCTAATTTCCAGGCGTTAAAAATAACTGAAGGTAACATCGTTAATTAAGTGTAATACAAAATGGCGCTATGTGCCTGGAAAACACAATACTGCTGCTTTAATAATATTAATCCATCATGAGGATTTCCCTCCAGCATCTTAGAAACTAAACCTGTATTAGCTGGGAGACATAAATGAAAGATCCTCTAAACGACAGGCAGATTCTGAAATCACCTGAAATACTTTGGTATTTCACCTGAAAAAGTATGCCATGAAATAATCGGATTTGAGTTGAATTTACTTTAGAAGTAGCTGAAGTTTTACAAACTATGTTCTTTAAAGATGCAGTTAAAGTCTCCTGCAAAACCAAAACCACTGAGTCCGTTTCTGAGTCCATTAGGAAACCTCTGGAAACAGGTGAAGCAGGAGAGTCAATCATGGCTCAAAGCCAACAGATCTGCAGCAACGTGGGACGATATCAACTGAAAATGGACCAGAATATCTGAGGAATGTTTCTGAAGCCACAAACACTTCAGTCGTGAAGGCCAAAGAGGAGCCAAGCCAGGCTGCTGGATGGGAGAGTTTAGTCCTGATAACTGGGAGAAGATCTACATGTGTTGGATGTGAACAGAAAAAACAAATCAACTGCTGTCCTCATTTCCATCTCCAACCTACACGCTCTCATATTCCAGTTCTTCAGAGTCCACCTCTCGTCACAAGCAAGATTCTTTTACCAGCATCCCATAAAAACATACCAACACAAACAAACAACTGACACCGCTATGAAAACATCTCTGAAATGCGAACAGCTCACAGAAAGCCATCCCAGGAATGCATGGAAATCAGAACACTCGGTTATCGGACCGACTCTTCAACAACTTTTACCTCCGAGTCGCCGCCGTCAGAGAACCAAGAAGAGTTTAGCAAATTCAAAAATTTAGATAAACCGCTAAACACCATCACAAGGGAGTGCACTGTGACAACGGCGAGCAAATAATGCAAAAACGAGACAGAAAAAAAGACAAAAGACCCTAAATAAAAATAAAAAAGAGACAAAAACAATGACAGAAAGAAAAGAAGAATTTCAATTAATTAGACAAATTTTAACACATTAAAATTTTGAATGAATTTATGACCTTTTTTCTTTTTCTACATACAGAAGTCTCAAGTCTGAATCACTGCATTGTGTTTCTGGTTCGCCCATAAACCAATTATTAATGACCTGATTGGACGCTGGAGAAGACTCCTGCTGTGGTCACGATGTGCTAAAAGGAGCTAGGCTTTAGCACAGGCGCTAATGCTAATGTCACTGTTCCTGAAACAGCTGAATGATAGAACAACATTTTGCTCCAAAGTGATGGTTGGATAACCTAAATCACAGATTAAAAGCAATAGTAAGTTAAGCTCATACGTCTATTTATTCAATAATGTAGCAATAAGGTTTGTAAAAGGAATGGTTTTTAATTAAAATGTGAAATTACAGACCTTACAATAAAATTTTAGTTGAGTCCAGCCACTACTAATGACAATAAAGGGTTTTGACATGAGGGTTAATTGTAATCATTACAGAAAAAGTGTTAAACAAATATTTTCTTCAAGTCTGAGCTGCTAATCTGCAGGAATTTCAGCCTTCACATTATTTAAATGTTTAGTCTTAGTCTGTTTAATTCAAAACAAACATTTTAAAATGGCGCACTTGTGCCGGATGATTGCCTTAACAATGGAGCGGGCAGAAAGTAATCACGTCGCATGTTTTACAGCTGCACTGCTGGTTCGGGCTGCTGCTGCTCACAGGTGACTCAGCGATTCAAGTGCACTGCGCTCTGCCTGTCGGAACGACCTTTTCCAAAGAAGTGTGTCAGCTGAATACCTGCGGAGCAAACATAACCGATCCTACAGTCTTTGAAGTGGCATGTGGGCTGGTTGAACTGGTCTAACTGGTGTTTGGAACAAAGAGGCCTCGTGCCACACAGCACTTCTACAAGATCCCAGCTAAAGTCAATATTTTACTCATGAATCCCTCCAACACTCGCCGTTATAATTCCTGGTCAGTCATTGTGTTGTTTAGATGTGGGAAAAGCCTTCATGAAATGTGATGATTTCCTGTTAAACTGTCATTGTGTGGTTTTACACCTTAAGCCAAGTAAATAAGTGACAGGAAGTTTCTACTCACACAGTAAAAACTGATCTTAGAGGAGATAAACATGCCTTGTGTCTCCAGGACTGACCAAACAGGTAGAGGAGTCTGCTGTTTCCCAAAGCATCAGCCAGAGATCGTCAGCCAATTAAAAAGGACCTTCATGTTACTGAAATTAAAAAACTGCCATTGCTTAGAGCAGAACTAAAGTCTGTCCTCCAAGTTATTCTGGACTTAAATCTGCTGAGCTTTTCTGCTATGATCAGCAAAAACAAAACTTTTCTCAAACTATTTTGTCTTAGAAAGTGAATTTGTACGAGTCAAAATTAAAATAGTCAGGAAAAATATTGTGTCAATGCTGCCTTAGCAATAGTGCTAATAGTGCCATCTGCTCCAACAAAACTAACAATTATTGTAGCAATTGATCAATTATTCTCACAATTAATCAATTAATGAATAAAAAGTTGGCACATTAAAAGATGCAAATAAACAAATTATTCAAATCCTTGTTTAAATCACATAATGAACATTTTATTGCCTAAAATGCATTATATAGTGAACTCTGCCATTTGTAGCAAAGGATGAAGCAAAAAAAAATACTTCTAACAACATTCTACAAAAATCATTTCTGTAGCTTTGCTCCGTTTACGTTGGTCTGTATGCTCCAGATAAATTTTAAATTAGTTGATTAATTGATTATTTAAATTGATGACGTGTTCATGAGGAGGAGCTACTCACAGTTCCAGGATGAGGATGACCTCGGCTTTGCTCTCAAACACTTCATGCAGGGCGATGACGTTCGGGTGCTGGATCTCCTTCAGGATGTTCACCTCTCGCTCGATGTCTTCCTTCGCCACGCCGCGCCGACCCGACTTGTTGCGCCGCTTCTTGATGAATTTGGCGGCGTACTCCGCGCCCGTTCTCCTGTGCCGACATCGTCTGACCACGGCGAACTGACCGCTGTCGACGAGAAACAAGGATGTTAAACCTGATGCTGATGTTGAAAACTTAACTATAAAAGAACTTTATTTTATTTATCAGGAGAAAAAAATAAAAGCACCAAACAAAGAAGAGAAAGCAACACGGTAAACTTATAATCTGATGGTTTTTAATCAGAACAGGACGAATCATATAGTCTAAATACAAGTTTATCCAATACTAAAGCAAACTAATCAGTTAATTAGACACACCCAGAGTGATTTAAAAAGCACAGTAACAAATAGAAAACCATTGTCGTATTTATGAGAGTTTCTAGGTGCTTCCCACAGATTTATGAGCCAAAGGGAGTGGGAGGAAAAATGAGGCACTGAAAGTGTTGATCAGAAACAGATTTAATTAATAACCGGATGATGAATCATGGCAGCACCGCCTGGAATCAGAGAACGCACTAAAACGCCAAACCACAACAATAATATGGATTCAGATGAACGTCAGAACAACTTCAGGTTTTTACGATTCCACCCACCAAATGATTCGCAGGTTGAATGTGAAAAATGTCTGGTTTAAATTTCATATGTCGGCCACAATAATGAGTCTAACAAACTAAAAGGTAAAAAAGCTCAGTGATAAATAAATGTGTAAAAACATGCAGATTATAATCTACACAGACTCCACTGTGAAGATTAATCAAATAAAAAAGCTTGGAAAATTCTGTGGATTTTTCATTCAACCACTTAAACTTATTTCATGCATATAAATAAACATTAAAATAAATTGTTTTATTGTCTGAAATGCACAAACATAGCGTTCCTTTCAGGTTTGCTAACCAGGTGAAGCTAAACGTTTCCCACTGGAGGAGATCTGAGTGGAACATTTACAAACTAATGAGGTTTTTTTTATCTTAAAAAGAAAATTAATATATTTGTTGTACAGTTTGGGCTTAATTACTATTTTGAGCTGTTCTTTTCATGAAATGGCGATTTTCAGTCTGTATGCCCCAGTGATTGATTCATCGATTACTAAATTAGTTGAAGATTATTTCAACAATCAATCACAACTAATCATTTCAGCCAATGAACTCAGCTCATATTAAACAATTTAGCAGTTAATACTTGAGTTTGTAGACAATTTAAATCTGTCCAAACATATCAAACCCAATGTTTGAGATTTCACTAACATCTACGGAGAGCAGTTTCATTCAAAATTAACACTTTCAATAATAAACAATTAATATGCCATCAAATAAATAAATGTACCCATGAAATAAAATCTAAATTTAAAAAAGTCAACAGTTTTACTTTATTTCAAGTTTTATTTATGCATTTATTTGATTATTTCATACTGGTGTTTTATACATATTTCAGGGACTTTTATCTTTTAATGATAAAGTAAAACTGACATGTTAGTGGCTGGTGTTTGCAAAGCAATGCACCAATCCAGGAGCAGCTTTCCTTTTCCTTTGTGCTGATTGGCTGAAGCCCTAAGAGCAGAAATAAGGAAGCTAATGGATGTTAGCTTCTGTGGTAGCGCCAAGACAGTTTCCATTGTTTGCATTAATGCATATTAAAATATACTTGCAGTGTTCGAACCAGTAGGATCGACAGCTATGATTGTTTTTAGACTGAAGTACAGCAGAAATCTGAACCAGATTTAAAATTTCCAGCGATTAATGAAATAAACAGAAAAAGCCACAACATTTTTAGTATTGTTGTTTTGAACTTTGACAAAGTTTATTGGTTATAAATATTAAAACTTTCTCTTTTTTTGTGTGTACTTTAGCAAAACAAGCTGTGTGGAGTCGATGTTAGTTTTACTCACAGGGATTCATAAGTCCATGCCATGTCTCAGACAATAAGAAGCAGTTTCTGGACTTTCTTGTTTCACTTCCTCATTAGTTGTTTTTGCATGAGATAATCTGCTGCAGTTTAAGGCAGCCGACGTAAAAGATCTCAGTCGAACGGATTAACAAATGGGCAGTAAGCAATAAATCAATTAATCACATGATAAATTAAAACAAGCTCAAATTTAATGTTTTTCTTTTTTCTCTCCTTCTACCAAAAACTGGATGATGAAAACCTTCAGGCTGGTGATTTGGTCTGAACTCATTCAATGTTATTTACAGAGACTTCATATTTATTTTAGATATTTAAAATGTCTTCCAGTGTTAAATGTTCATAAGAATTTAAAGTTGCAAACATGTTGCCTTATTATGCCTTTATAGCCATTATATCACTTAAAACTGGTCTTAAAACAACAATATTATCATTTATTGCAATAACTTTTGGGACAATTTATTGTCCAGCAACATTTGTTCTTGCGACAGGCCTAATAAACGCTTCCACCAGTTTGTGACCTTTAGCAACACATTGGGCAACATCCAGCTGGCTAAATATTACATTAGCATGAAAATTCAAGTTTATGACTCTTGGACTATATTAGCCAACAATTACTGCTCTCCACACAGTCCTTTGCAATATATCACACACTCTATACATGCAGGCTGAGCAAACCAAGGTCCACCTGACATTTCAGTCGCTGATATTCCTGCATATGAACAACAAAGGGGTTGTTATGGAAATTCTGTCGGCATTGTTGTCGAATCCCTCGTCTCGTCAGGATAACGCTGACTGTGCTGTCGCTCGACCACAGCGCTGGCAGGAAAACCACTTGGGGAAGCGAGGACACTTGGCTGAGGGCTGTTGACGCCTCCGCCGACTGCGCCTCCTCACAGCCCGAGCAATCATGAAGCACTTAGTGTACCAAACACCCACGGAAGGACGGAGGGAGGGGGAGAGAAAATCAGACACATTCTGGATCATTTTTCTCTGGTTCCCCATAATCACAAAAAACACAACGGAGAAGCTCATCTGGCCCAAACCTCTCACTACCACAATAAAATCACTGTCACCGGAGGCCCGGTTTATTAGGAAGCAATTTGGCGATACATGAGGCTCCCTGAGCAGAGTGAGTGAGTGTCTGATGAGCTGATATTATCCTCTGGCTGTGAAACTGTCAACTGCAGAGGATCTTTGATGGAAAACAGAATCAAGACAGCAACGTATTTCACGAGGAAGGGAATGCATCGTCTCCTCCGCTGCATGCTAAGTCACAGCAGCGGTTACTCCAAATACTGGCTGTTTCCATCCAATCGTAGAGCAAATCTTAAGCAAACCTTTAAAATGTCGCACAGAAAAGAGAAATTAACTGTTTTTATCTACAGTTTGGAGCGAATCAATCAGGAACATCAGATGTTGATGCTGCGTGATAAACAGGAAGTAGAGGTCGCTATGTCACTATAAAATGTTTCCAGGATTTGTGCCTCTGGTAAGGCACAGACCCTTCCAGTGGGTCAGAGCTTTCATAACGTTAGAACTTATTCGTGTTTCCATCTCCTCTTTTTCACTTGTTTTCCAAAACACTAAAAACCACAAGCAAGTGTAAAATCTTTTTTGTTAAATTGAAGTCGTTTTGAATTTTCCACTTCCAACCTTTTTCTATGCGATGCTTCAAAATGAGCATGATAAAAAAAACAATGATGGAAAGTATGGGGCTACATCGCGGCCATAAAGTTTGTTCAAAATACAAAAAATCTGAAACGGAAAAAAATTAAACTTCTAAAAAAGCAGTTTTTAAAAAAAAAATGTGGTAAGAAAAAAAAAAAAAAAAAAACGTCAAAACTACTAAAATTTGAATTTGAAAATCAATAAAGCAGTTCCATATTTTTTTTCCAGTTTCAAGTTTTGTGCAAGCAGTTTTGTTTTGTTGTTTGTTTTTAAGCAGCATTATGGCAGCAGTGGAAGTACTCCACACCGAAGCATCCCTGCTAAAAATCTACCATGAAGCTGGAAGGAACGACGGCGCTTTAAGGAAGTGACTTGTCCTGAGACACGAAGCAGATAATGTGAGGAGGAAGAGAGAGCTGAGGATGAAGGCTTTCTCATGCTAATAACACGTCCACCCCCATTCAGTCTGGCCAGGGCCCATTGTTGCTGCAGACTGTCACTCAAGCCTCGGTGCAGATATGGACAGACATCCTGATCTGCTCCTTTCAGAGACGGCAGCGTACAAGCCTTTTGTTCACACGGTTTCTTTGTAATTTAATACATTTACTTACAAATGCAGCTCTACTACTCTCATATCAAATTACTGAAACCTACTGATCTCATCCTGACTCCAAACGCTGTAAAGAGCACTCTGGGCGCTGCAATATGAAGAAGTCCTGGTGCAAAGCTACAATTAAGACAAACTTTGTGGTTAAAAATGCTGCTTGGCTGCAGGACCAAGAATGATTTATCTTTGGCAAATCACACCTAACACCTAACAGGTGGACAAAAAGACAACTGACTGGTCAAATCTGTGCTCAGCAGCTAGATTAGACTCCAGTGTTGGCCCCCTGGAACAATGACAAACAGTAAATGCAACACAAGCAAACAAAAGCTTTCCACACTCATGCAGAAGAAATGTGTTGACCGGGAAGTTGTGGAAAGTTTCTAACAGATGAAGATGAGTTTATCAACTCAAGTTAGTTTATTTATTTGGCACATTTACACCAACCTCAGCTGACCGAACTGCTTCACAACAATCACACAGATGAATGACAAAACTAAAAAATAAAATTAAGCTTGGCAAAAGATAGACAATTATAAAAATCGGCACAAAATACCATAACTAAGCAACCAAGACATGGTTAATTTCAGCTGCAGCGATATCATGAAACTTGAATTGATTAAATACTAATTTCTGACTTTTTTATTTTTACTGGTGTTAAAGGCCAAGAGTGTTTATGTATGTTATTATAACAGGATTTCCCCCATAAAACCTGCTGGTGCTCAAGGCGCTGGGGCGACGCCCTGAGAGTTAGTGTTAAAAATGTTAAACGTTGACAGGAAATTAGAAAACCTGACCGAGTTATTAAGTGTTCCTGGAGGAAACCATTTACAACAGAGTCTTAAACGAGGCAAACATAATGAAATATGATTAAAATAATACATTTATGGAACTTCAGTTAAATCTTGATGAAGATCAACCAGTGGATCTTAAAACAAGCAATGTAATGCTGGTCACATTTAACAGTAAATAAGCCTAAAATGGACAGTGATGAGTCAGCATATTGGTATGCTTTCCTAAACGTTCCTGGGTGAAAAGTTCAAGTATTTATTGTGTTAAGTGCTCTTATGTTTGTCTCGATCTTCTCAATTTGATTAGTAACGTCTAACCAAAGAGTCTTTGTTATCTCTGTTACTGGTTGATAAAAAACCCAATTAAAAACAAACAACGCTCAGCCTGGCGGGGGGGAAGCCTGGCGGCCCGCCAGGCTTATGATACCCAGCCCTTCTAATGACATCCTGTGGTTTTAATGGTGAAATTCAGTGAAGTCAGAGCAGAATCAGCTGATTTTTAGCTAAACTGCTGCCTAGCAGTACTGTAATAGACAGTTGTGCATTTCTGGACAGCAGGAGGAGGAAATACCCCGTGAGAAAACATGCATACGTTTATGGTTTCCTTACTGCCCACAGTGCAGGACGTTGTGCGCAACATTTGACACAAAGCCAATAACAAGTGTCTGAAATCGGAGGATCCGGTAGGAGCAAAAAAGGTCTCAAAGAAAAAGAAAAGGAATCAGAGCTGACATTTAGCAGCACTCTGTGACATTTCAAAAGTGCTCTTAGACCTTAATTAAGCCAATTCACCGAACCAGCACCTCGACAAAAGCACTTAAAACACAAACTGTGTCTCTGGCCTCCATCGCCTGAATGTTGCTCAGAGTTACCTAAGGTTCATGAATTTATTAAATTCTTGTCTGACTCGGCACCTGGATTAGGTGTCAGGAGTCCAACAGGCGTTGCTTCATGATGGGAGGAAACCTTATGGTGACCGCGTCTTCCCTACGGTTGGGCAACATGTTGGGGATGATTCACACTCACCACTGTGTTTACAAGTTTTGCAACACTAACTGTCTGACAAAATGTAAAAAACAGGACTGGTTCCAGCACAAAGCTGTTCAGCTTTGTGCTGGAACCAGGGGTTTTCAGGGGTTTTCCCACCAAGATTCAGTTTGATAGACTTTTGGGGACCAATATTGCAACATTTGTTCCTTCTCCAGCTGCTGTGGTTCTTTCTCTCACTGCACTGAGTCAAACCAACCAAACCCTTTGAGCAACCTGTTCCCCTCCTCACCTGCAGGGGCGCTGCACCAAGAACCAAAATAGGCCAAAAACCTAACAGGAAAAGGCCTCTAAAGAAGACACTCAGCACAACTTCCTTCTGCATGAAACGGAAACAAAAATGGAGTAGCTTCAGATTTTTGCGCTTCTCTTGGCCAATTATCACGAGCCATTTCTGCTGCTAGTGCTAGGATAACGTGTTTATTTACCCAGAATGCCCTACATTCGTCCACTTCCTGCTTTTGGAGCGGTTTCCGGTCAGATTTGTGTTCACATATGAATTCGAACTGCACCAGAGATCACGTTAGCTAATTCTGAGATTTGTTGATTTTACATGAATTTCTGGAACCACAAAAATCTGGATGGACCAGTTTGTGCGATAGAACTAGACACGATTCCAAACGGAAGCAACATAGCTCAGTTAAATACTGATTTAAAGCAGAAGGGCAAAACTTATAAAAATCAAAAATGACTTAAAAGAAGTTCGACTTTGTAGTTTAACACCTTGAAATTGGGCCTCTGTCTCTTTAAGAAGCTCTGCCTTCAGGAAGTCATCCCAACATGGCTCCTATATTAACCCTTTAGCAACGTTTTTACCAGCGTTGCTCTGAGAAGTAGCTCCTCAGCAGTTCCACTGGGTGTTTGCTAATTGCTGCTGGCTAGTCTGAAGGAGCTGAGCGGGGGAGGAGCTCTGACTCGAAGGTGGAGCTAGGTCCACTCAGGTGTTTTCCAGAGCTGAATGGCTGCCATGGAGATTAAAGGATTTCCCAAACATGCATGAAAGAATTTAAGCAATCTAACCAGGTCCGTTTCTGAAGAGGAAAAACATTATAACATGATGTAACAGATGATTACGACATGATGATAAATGATACTTTCCCTCTAAAGTTAAACATGTAAAAGTGCATAAAAGAAAACGTGCAGCCTGTGATGTTTTTCCTCCTTTCAGCACATAAAGGAAGGAGGAATCAGGTCCACCCTTCATTAACACCAGCAGCTGCACAGAAATGGCCACAGTTCAAATTCTCTCCCTCTCTCTCTCTCTCTGAAGGAATGGATGGAAAACAAAACCAAAAGCTGCAATGAAGAAGCACAATTAGCATGTTTCCCTCCATGCCTTCCGTATGAGATAATGCGTCGAACGCCTGCTTCTTTACTCAGCCGAGGCTGTGAAGGAAATCCCTGTCATCCTCCTGGGAGAACACCGACTCTGCTGAACAAGCAGAGCGGAGGAAATAACGAAGAGCAAACCCCCTTCCTGGGAATCACGACCAGCAGAAGCAGCCAGGCTGTTTTTCAGCCTCAGATACTCTGAAGGATCAAATTGCTCGGCCGCCTTTGTTGAAGCTTCCCACTGCTGCCCTGCTTGTTTCTGCAAAGCAGCTGGAAGAGGGAGGAGGAGAGGAACGCAGCTTTTGGAGAGGAGAGGAGAAGTTTGTTTGTTTGCATCAGGACAGCCTTAGTGCTGCTGGCTGCAGAGCGTCTCTGTGGAAACATTTACTACGAGACGTCTGGAGCAGACTTAGAAAAGTTTTAGGTTTTTATTATAGGTTAGTTTTAGTTCGTTGTGACTTTTTATTTGTCTAATTCAGTTAGTTTTAGGTCTTAAAGAGCTTTTACCAAAGTTATAATTAACTAAAACAACAAAAAGGAAACTTGGACAACATTCTCCTGAACTAAAATAAATAAAAATGATAAATGATGTCACAAAACTACAACTAACTGGAACTATGTTATGCATTTATAAAACTAACTAAAACATACTGAAATTATAGCTATAATATTCTGTATTTTCGTGTTTATGAATCTATTCATCAAGCTTTTAAATTGATTGAAATAGATTTTTAAAAAAACGTAAATAAGCAGTTTACGTCAGCTATTGGCTAATTACGGCGCTCCATAACGCCTCCTGGTGGCTTCGCTACACTAGTCCGCAAAATGGCAACAGCAAAAGTTCTGATGCATTCAACCATTGAATACACGTTTTTAAAATGGTATCTTCAGTTGAGGATTAATTTACCCAATCGATCTATACATAATCACAATACTTTGAATTTTTAATTCTGCATCTAAAAATTAACCAAAGTATGAAAAACCAAACGATATTTATCTAGTAACTAATAGAAACTAGCAAACACTAATTATAATTCAGTCAATGAAAATGTCTCAATTTCAGTTTGTTAGTTTTAGTTAGCAATAATAACTTTATGCTTCCTGTTAGAGACAGTCATGTTTTCAGAGCTGATATTACAGGTTCACTGCGTGCAAAATGTGAGCTGCACACAGAAAGACGGCTGAAAATGATCTGCAGCTCCTTCAAAATAACGCTTTGCTCCATCAGGCTACAGAGAGAGAGAGAACAGGCAGACGGCGTCAGCTCACCAGGACAAAGTAAATTTCATTTTACGTTTATTAAGTTACCTCTTCAAAGCTCGAGCTCTGCAGACGGCTTCGTTCTTATAGTGGAAATAACTGGGAATTATTCCAGCTGCAAAGAATAATTGCAGCCGCGTGGGGCGCGTAAGGCCAGAAAGAAAATAAAGGAGTAAATTTCTTAAAAATATATCAACTTTTCTAGAAAAACAATCAAAAATTTCTATTTGATCTCAAATTCCCCAGTTCTTCTCAAACATTTCTGAAATTTTTTTTCTAGCAATTTTTCAACTTTTGAAGCTCAGTAAACACCAACATTTATTTTTAGAAAATTTCTGAGAATAATCTTAAACTGTATATATGGCAGAAATTAATCTAGCATAGCTAGCAGTGAGTAACCGTTAGCCTTAACCGCCTCGTGTCACAAAACGCAAACCTCTGCCTGGCACAGACGAGACGCCAGAAGAAAACGTAGACCATATATACAAGATTAATCAATTTGTATTTCAGACATTTTAAGGCCTTAATGTTAGATAAATTAATTTAAGAGCAAGGATGTGTGGATAAGATTGGCTTCTCTAAGAATTGGCCAAGCTCCCAACATTGAGGAAATTGATGCACCCTTATGTTTTAACACTTATTTTCTTTTGGCAGCAAATGTTCGTTTTCATTCAACGTTTCTTTACATCCTGACCTGCATCTTGTCTGAGCCGAACTAAACAAAGAACAAACATGACAGCTTCAAACTTTTCTCGTGGCTGCAGTGAATCCAGTCTTGTGTGGAAACAAAACGAGTTGGATGAGTGAGTTGGATGAGTGAGTTGGATGAGTGAGTTGGATGAGTGAGTTGGATGAGTGAGTTGGATGAGTGAGCCGTCAGGCGCTGCAGCTTCGCCTGGATGACCTTCGGGTCTGAAAGTCTGGCCTTGTCAAGACGAGGCAGCAGCAGAACGAACAAAGCCGAGACGTAACGAGCAGAAGAAAGGCTTTGTACACAACAATCAATGAAGTGAGAGTCAGCAGGGAAAACGTCTGATGATAACGAGCGCTGAACCACACAAAGGAAGAATCAGCCTGCTCCATTTACCGCTCATTATTTCAGTCAAAAATAAAACATTTATGGGAAAAAGCAAATCCAGAATGAAAAACAGCTGCAAGATTTTACAGCAGGAAAATATTCACGTCACTGAACTGATAGAAATCTTCAGATTGTGTTGATTAACAACCATCAATAACGTGTAGACTGCTTGCAGTCGTCGTTTAGACTAGATTTGATTGATTATTCCCAAACTTTATCTTCTCTGTTGAAGCAGGAGCAAAATGCCACAACAGCAGAATGCTTGACGTGAACAGTTTCTCCAGAAAGTCTGGTTTTCTGAAAAAAAGCTGCATTAAAGGGGAAAATGTCCATGTATCAGAGCTTTTACCAAAATGACAAAAACAAGAAGAAACCTGCACAAAACGATCACAGAGCGCCTACGAGGAGGAAACAGACGAGCAACGCCAAGTTAGAATAAAAAAACATTTCATAGCAAAAAAGGAAGGAAGTGCGATGGGTGAATGTGTGACTTATCTAAAAAAATAAAGTTTCAGACAACGCAGGACTGTAACTGGCTCGTTTATGGCGTTTAATTATGCAGTTTATTTAAAATGGGTTAATAATTTTATCTTGTTTTCTGGGAAAAAAAAAGATAAATTCTTGTCTTAATTACAGTTTTATTTAAAATCAGTACTACTGTAGCCATAACAAATGTGTGCAAATCTTTGTCCATATTCTGCTAATGTTAAAAAAAAATTGATTTTTAATCACAATTAAGTTATTTAATGTTATGTCTCCATTAAATAAGAAATTAAATTAACTTTGTTCATTAAAATTATGTAAACAGTTACATGAGATATTCATAATTCAGTTATGGCGCTAGTGCTGATCATCAGCTGCCAATAAATAAAATCTAATAAATTAAAAATCAAACAAGTTAAAAAAAGAAAGAAAGTAAACTCTCCTGGTAATGACAGAATGATAAAATGTCCTGATTTATGCTGACCAGGTTCTAATACTTTTAGTTTTATACTCCACAGGATCAAAACTCCTGAACTGCTAAAACAGCAGTTTTTATTCCATAAATGTTTAATTTACTTTAGTAAAGTGATAATAAACCCAGTTTAACTTCATGTTAACATTCTGTGTTGAAATAACAGAAGCTTTCATCCCCAAACAGAAAAGTGATTTTTTTTCCCCCTCAGGAAAAGTAATTCAATAAATTATTGAGCTCCTTCAAAGCCTCTCTGTATATGCATAAAAATATTTTAATCTTTGGCCTTAATCCCAACATAATCCGAATATACATGACGGCCTTCACTAGTGCATCGATTTGGCTGCATTAAAAGTCTCCGTCTTAAAACAGGACAAAAAATGTAGTAAATATCACATTTTTAATGAGAGGATGCTGGTAAAAACAAGCTGAACTGCTGATCTTCTCCAGTTAAAGGACCCTGCAGCCATTTAGATCCTCTAATATTCACTATGCAAACAGTGCAGGCTGCTGACAGCATCATTTCATCAGCGTCAGATTTTTGCATCGATAAACAGAAATCAATATCTGACTGGTGTTCTCTGGACCAACCATCACAGCCAGAGAAATTCACTTAACTTTATAATCACATCATCAAGCTGACTGATTAAATCAGCAAGAAAGAAAGAAAACTAGCAACAACAATAACAATCTTTCTAGCTAAATGATTATCTTGATTTAGTCATCACAGTGTTGATTACCGATACAATAATCAACACTGATGATTGTATCAGTAATCAAGACTGATCACTGATGCAATCATCACAGTGTTGATGACAGTATCATCTTTTCTTTTTATCTTTTTATTACATTCTTTTTCTTTCTCACTGTTTATAATTATGTAAAGCACTTTGAAATGCCTTGCTGCTGAAATGTGCTATATAAATAAAATTTGATTGATTGATTGATCAGTAATTACATTACTGATACTGTATTAGTGATCACTGATACAGTCATCACAGTCTTGATTACTGTATCAGTCTGTGTTGAAATAACAGAAGTTTTCATCCCCAAACAGAAAAGTGATTTATTCCCCCCCAGGAAAAGTAATTCAATAAATTATGGAGCTCCTTCAAAGCCTTTTAGCCATTTAGTCATCAACGCTGATTACTTTATCAGTAATCAGCGTTGTAGGAATATACATGACACATGATAACTTTAGTAATGATTTAGCTAGCTAAATCATTAGCTGATCCTTTTACTGTCACTTTTGTGAAAAGTTGTTGCATTTAACCCATGAGACTCAAATTGATTAGCTAATAATTTAGCGAGCTAGTTTAATACATTTTTTAACTAGCTAGCTAGTTTGGCTAGTTGGCTAAATTATTACCGTTAGTTATTTAGCTAGCTCATAATTTAGCTAGCTTAACTTTTACTGATCCTTTTACTGTCATTGTTTTGTGAAATTTTAATGCATTTAACCCAAGAGAAAACTAAAACAGGTAAAACTTGCATTTCTATTGTATAATGAAGCACCAGTATTTGTAGGGATTAAAAACTAATACTTTATAACAACTGCAAGACATTTAAAACTATTTTAATGTTCAAACAACCACCATACCTCAACACACATCAATGTGCTCAGAAAAACCGTCTTAGTACAGATCAACAAAGAATCGATAAAAACAAACATTTCTTCATGAACTATTAAATACGTAATTAGAACATCTGAATGCAATAAACATGTTTACATATTATTGATATTTTGAATCCATATTTTAGGGAACAGTTCTTGACCAGCACGCCGCGGTGCGTCAGCTCCTTTACTCTGAGTCAGCTATTGATCGGCTCCCTGCTCTACTACAGTGAAATAGGAGAGCGAGCTGAAAAGCTGAAAAGTGTGGAGAACAATAGCAGCGTGACAGTGTACACAAAGCTCCCCTGTCAGAGCTGCTACGCACGCACAGACTGACGGAGGACAGCGAACAAGTGGGAAGCTCTCACCTTCCTTATGCAACAGAGAAAATTGGCTTGGCAGCATTTTTTTAGTTGCTCACAGCAACCCAGTTATTTCAAAGCAAACCAATAGAGGAAATATAAGCCTGCACCACATTGTTCAGACATGACATTTGTTTTTTCCGAGCCCTCTGGGTGTACAGAAAGCTGCGAGTTCAACACCGACACACGAGACGGTAAAGCTGTTATTTACATCTCCTGCAGCCGTCAAGGAACGACGCTCAACTGTTGCTTTTCTAGCCAGCTGGAAAACCGACATTCAGCCAGTTTAGCTCTAAATTTTGGCTCCTGCAGAAGAAGTGTAACATCCGTCTCATAAGCTGGGCTGTTGCTGGGCAGAAAGTGAGCAGAGGATTAATTCATTTGAAGCAGGAGGGAACATTAAGCCCAACCTCATAATCAACAGAAAGCACATTATACTCCTGCAATTGATCCACTGACTATTACTGTCATAATTAAAACAACACAAAAAACAAACAAAGGCAGTTTGAGTTTTTAAGGGATCCATGGACAGCAGCTCCAGTTTACTGTCGTTTCAATAATTAACTCTTGAGCTTTAATGTTGTTCCTCATGTGAAAGTTGTTCTACATTTTAGATGAAAGCAACTAAAGCCAGTACCGTTAACACTCAACCAGGCTGCTCCTGTCACCATAAGCACTAAGTCAATTAATCGGATGATAAATTAAAATAAACTCAATTATTGTTTTTCTATTTTCTACCAAAAACTGGATGATCAAAGTTTTCAGTCTGGTGCTTTGGTTTCAACAAGTCCAATTTTATGTGTCGTTTGTTTGTTTATTAATTTTGTTTATTTAAAATGTTTTCCAGTTCCAGAGTTAAATGTTCATTATGATTTAAAGTTTACTGATCTTTGAGAATGTGTTCTTGCATTGTTGTGACATTACCATTATGGCTTCAAAATAACTATATTATTGTTTATTGAAATAACTTCTGGGACGATTTATCGTCCAGTGAAACCTGACGATGTGACAGGCCCATCGGAGCTCCTCAGGGATGTGGCAAAATGGAAATATAAACTCTGCCAGGCATTTCTGATCTAATCCAACGTCGTCTTTCTCTTTTGCAAAAAAAAAAAACAAAACAGAATCCGTACTATTTTTTATTTTCTCTTTTGTCTATATTCATATTTTGAATGTCTTTTGAGAATAAGGTGGAAACAAAGTCAAATTTCTTGTTTAGGTGCTCAAAACTGGAAAATAACTGATTCTGATTCAGTTTTTTCAACTGAACCTAAACATCAACAGAGAGATTTTAACTCACTACCAGGTTCAGTCCAGTGGTTGCACTAACCCTGCTAACATTACATAACTGTTTAGTGTCATACTTTGTGGATGAGTGTAACTGAATGGCATCTGATCTTATTAAACCGGGTTTACATTTCAGGCTGGATGATGAAGCCGTTGGATAAAAGCGCGGCGCTGTAATCTGGTGGGAGTCTCGTTCCCCGGCGGCTCCGTGACAAAGCGGCTTTTGTTCTGACCGGTGATTGGCTGAGGGGATCGTTCATCACCGCAACGCGCCGGCAGAAAGTGGAGAGCGTGTCGAAGTGGAGTAAGAAACCAAATTATCGCACAGCAAATAAGAATTGACAATGACAAACTGAAATGTAATGCGATAATTTTCTAATATCACCACAGAGTTAGTTTTAAGCAGAAATAAGGATAAAAAGCAAACTTAATATTTATTACCGCAACACGACTCCTAACGCAAACAGAAACAAACCACTTCCAATAAAATCTTCACTGATGTTATGCATCCTGTGACGGGCAGACTGTAGTAAACAAAGAGATATTCAACATCTTTTCCACCCAAATCGATGATAAAGAACCGTGAGAATAAACAGCACATTCAGTTACATAAATCAATATGCATTTTCACTCCAAGTAATGGCAGAACGCCCATCAGCAGTTTATTAGTTTGTTGCCTTTTTATCAGGCAGAGCAAAGCAGGGACTTAAGTGTCTTAATACTTCTTGTAAAGATTCAATAACAAACAAAGCAGAAGTTCGTTTTGCTTTTAGATTCAGAGATGAATATTTCATGTGCATTAAGGTGAATGCATCACTGCAAAGCCGTTTGGCAAAATAAGAGATACAGAGCAAAAAGAAACGCTAAAGGTGGGAAGAGCAGAGCTTAAATCAGTGTTGTAGTCCAGGTATTCATTCCCATTAAAGCTCCTTCAGATCGTTAGAAGCAATTACACAAAAACAAGACCGTTTTCCCCCAACAATGTGTGAATCTGGGTCGTGCTTCGCCTCTGAAACCCAGAGCAGTCTGTCGGTTATTGCCTGTGAAACGTTGCTTTAAATGAGCATGCTCACTTCAATTACAGTCCTGCTTCTCTACTTAATTAAATTGTCTTTGGCTCACGGGGGCTGAATAAAGTCCCAGTGAACTGTGCACCGTGTCACCGTCCAAATTCCCCACAGCGGCGTTTTCCTGCTGCAGCAGCTCGCTGCGAGTTTGTGCGAAAGGAAGCGATGCAGATGACGGAGCAGATAAAGACAGAACAGAAACTGGCTGCTGCTGCTGCTGACAACATTTGTCCTTTGAAAACAGGTTTGTCATATTTTACACTTAATTTTTTTTACGGATCTGCAAAACAGAACATGATTTTTATTTTTATTTTATGTAGCCGTTCAAAGTCAATAAAAACCCATCATTGTGTAGAGCAAGTTAAAGGCATCATTATCTACCAATGTTTCATGATAAATTTTGCCAGACGATAAATTGTCCCAGAAGTTATTGCAATTAATGATATTATTGTTTTGAGACCATTTTCAAGTAACACAATGATAATATTGGCATAATAATGCAAGAACACATTATCAAAGATCAATAAACTTTAAACTCTATTGAACGTTTACCACTGAAACTGAGACACATTTTAAATATTCAAAATAAACAAAACGGCAACAAAATTGGACGAGTTGAGACTGAAGACTTTCATCATCCAAGTGAGAAAAGAGAAAAACAATAAATCATGTAAATGGAAACTCATTGTTTTAATTTATCATGTAATTGATTTATTATTGATGTTTCAACACACCAATCAAACTCCCAGCTTTCTGTTTAAACGGGGACAGAGAGGTCAAAAGGTCGGCGTCTTCGCGGCGGGACGGCGGACCGGAGACCCCGAGGTCCGGAGCTGTCCGACGCCATCCCTCCTGAAAGCTTTGCACCGAGTGTGGGAGGGCGGCCCACTCAGCGGTGCTGTGGGCCACGAGCAGAAAAACATTATGCAACCGCCGTGCCATTGTATACAGCGGAAGGGTTTCCACGGCAACGGGATTCAGAGGCTGAGCGGAGGAACCGACGACGAGCGTTTGGAGGAAGGAAGATTGTGGTAGATAATCCTGGGTGTGTGTGTGTGCGTGTGTGTGTTTCTGTATACATATGGATTACACAAGGCAGTTCTATACATGCCAGGCCATGACCAAATGTTCAACGCACCAAGAAACAAAGTTCCTCCCTAACAACAGGGTCAGGGGTAAGGCAACGTCTAGAAATGTAATAAAAAAAATGAGTGAACTGATTCAAATATAAAAAAAAAAAAATCTTATTATCTTTATTAAAGTCAAAGCAGATACAGATTTTAAAATGGATCTGATCCATGTAGTTCTGAAAGGCCAAGAAAAGCAGTGAAACCGGCGACTCGGGAACTAAAATCAGCAACATGCTGAGAATAAAATGGTCAGGATGTTAAATTTGTGAACGTGTGGATATTTGAAAAAGTGAAATGTGTAGGAACTTTGCAGTTTAAATGTTTGAACTTAAAGAGAAATAAACACCTGATTCCATAATTAGGAAAGAGTTGGAGGATCTCCATCCATTTGTTTACCGATAGTTTCTTTATTTTAGCTTCCAAGAAAAATGACGTTTATATAATTTATGAGCAGCACGAGTCCTGCTGTCTTTCAGAAGGTCATTGTTAATATTTAATGCTGAGATTTTCCCCCCTAATTCGTAATGACAGCCTTGAACTTCACTTTTTACGATTACAAACACTCTGATGATGGGGAAGCAGGTTCTGAACAAACATGGACGCTGCTGATGAGCATCTAGAAAGAGGATGAGATATGAAACGGGTTTCAGCCGCCAACATTCACTGTTTATTTTATTAGTTTTAAGCTCTAGCTCGATAGGTAGATGCTTTATTAAATCACTTTGGGATGATGATCATTTCCGTCTCTTAGATTTGCAAACACCTAAAAACATTAAATTTAAAACATTAACATTCCAGTAGTTCCTCCGTTTCTTTTGTAAGAAACAGAGGGACTGATATGAACATTTGAACCGATAATTCATATTAATACTGCTGTTAAGGCCGATAACCAATATTTACCAATATCACAGAGATTATGTACATTTCTTTACACGTTTATCTCCACGTCGCCTTCATTCTGTTTCAGTCCAACACAATAAACCTGTTCTGCATCACACTTCCACATTTCTCGAATTAGATGGTAAAATAAATTCAGTGTCTGCGCTTGCCAGTGGAAATTTAAATGACGGTTGGCATGCAAGAGAGGCTTTCTTTGCAGATAGCAACAACCCTAACCCTACGGGAGATGGGCCCAGGGCACCAAACAGGCTGGGACCGCCCCTGAAAACAACTACACCAATTCTAAAGATATTTACTGTAAAACCCAATAGCATCAGATCCAAACACTGGAAAAGATGGAGACAACACTGTCAGTAAGAAGACACTATGGACTGTGATGTAGAAGAGCTTGAATTATTCAAAGCTTGTCACTAAATATCTGTCGACTCCACAGGTGTAAAGACTTTTTCCACTCTCAGGTTTTATGCCATCTCCCAGCCCAGGTAATGACTCAGGAAGGAGACGACATTTTCAGGTACAGAAAAAGCAGAAAGCAGGCAGTGTTTGTCGTTAAGAGGAACGAGAACGGAGAAAACGATGGGGAGGTAAAAACCTCCGGACGCCATCTTCAGAGTCGCTACAACCTGACCGACGTGTTTAACCGCTGAAGCTGAAAACAAAACCACTCACAACGCTGAGTTTATTTTACTACAACACTCAACAGAAAGGAGAGGCAGAATGAAAAGATCAATATATGGACATAAATATTCTCCCTCTGGTGCCCATTAGGAAGATAAGTGCTTGTTTTGGGCTGACTGGTCTTCTGGAGAACAAGTCGTGTTTCTGCTAAAGTAAAAAAAAAAATGAGATGGAAGGAAAAAGTCACAAATATGACCCGAATATTTAATACTGTCTGAAGCTGTTTATCCTGTCATTGCATGGGGCAAGAGGAAAATGTTAAAAAGCTCTTTGATATATTAGAGAGTTTTGTTCTAACACAACATATCAAACAAGCAACACACACTCAGCTCTGCATCCCCAGAACCAGAACCAAACGAGGAGAAGCAGCATTCAGCTTCTATGCACCACAAATCTGGAATAAACTTCCAGAAAACTGTAAAGCAGCTGAAACACTGACGTCCTTTAAATCTCGACTAAAAACCCACCTGTTTAGAGTTGCTTATGGCTAAATTAGGGTTAGAATCCCAGTTGACGGCGTTTCAACTAAAGTCCTAAAGGTTAGGAAAGGGGTCCAGGTTTTAATGATTTTTATTTTCTTTATTTACTTTTTTTCTTTTTATCTGATTGTTTATTACTCTGTGTTTTTGTTTTTAATGATGTAAAGCACTTTGAAATGCCTTGCTGCTGAAATGTGCTATACAAATAAAATTTGATTGACTGATTTGATTAATAAAAAGTCCCACAGCTTTAGGTCCAGTTTGTCTTCCCGTATGGAGACAAACTGTTCGCTCCGCAGCCTCTCCGGTTTTGCGGCGTCTTTGTGATCTGATGACGGCTGAGGTCAGATCTGCAAACGGGACTATTTACACGCTAAACAAACACCTCCAGAAATAAACCTTTCAGACTCACCTGCTGCGTATCACAGACACAAATCAACAACACTTCCAAGGAAAAGCACCTTTGTGCCAAACTTCACTAGATTCTTCTAACTGGTCTGCGTTGCTGTGCGAGTTTGATCATGTTTTGCTCATTTTAACCATTTAACTCTTTTTCACCATCCTATTCATCAGTACGCACCACTGATTGATTTGTGCTTCCCTGCTGTGCTACAAGTGACTTTAACAAACTTCTGCAGAAGTTTAAACGTGTTATTTACATTTGGTAATTCAGTCATTTGAATCAGGTGTTTTATGTAACCCACATTTGAATATTTCACCACAGTCTGAACAGCCAAACTCCGAACTTTTCACCTAAAATGATTCCGATTTTACGATGCTGGCGTAGAAATCAGATTTCATACCAGAAGAAGTCAGACGCTGTAAATCTGGACTTTATGGATGAAAATGGTCATTTGGAATTAAGAAAAATCATTCAACGGTTTTAGCAGTGGATTTAAACAGATGCTAAATAATCAAAAGTGCATTCAGTTTTTAAATTACATCTTTTAAATGTTTTTATGGGTGTGACTTACTTTTTATAACTGCTGTTTTTTTTACCATTATTAACAGTTTGTCATTTGCTGTAAATGTATTAATTTATTAATTTCTCATAAACATTTTGACTTGTCACAATAAAATCTAATTAATGACGTTTAAAACCCTCAAACTGTTAGTTTTTCTATTTTCTCCACTGTTTGTTCGATGAGAGTATTAATAAAAGAAAATAAATCTCAAACTATCATTAAATGCTGTCTGAGCAGATTAGTGATACAACTCAGTTTTATTTGACTGCTGTCCTAAAGATCACAAACAGGCTTGTTTTTCAAGAGCAGTATTTATTTCTGTGGGGTAAACAGTTACCCAAAACAAATATCGTGATAAAACTTTAAGTCCAAATCGGCCAAATGAGCATCAGCGTTTGAGTGACCGTATCCTCAGATACGAATGAACTGCTCTAAATGTCAGTTTTCAACTCTGCCGTTGAATCCTTGGGTGAAGTGAAATGATAAAAGCTGTGCAAACAGAGAAGAACCGTCGTGTCTTATTTTGAGCTGTATTTGCAGCGCGGGGCCCCCATGTCTGCTGAAACTGACATTCAGCAGGTTTCGAGGTGGAAAACTGTCATGACTCAGGAAACGTCAGCGGCTGCAGCAGATCGGAAAGGTTCTGCAGAGACGTCTGCTGATTTGACAGCTGGCTTCATCTTCATAACAACTTGGCAGGAGACGACATCCAGACGCTAAAGGGAAAACTTCTCCCCTCCAGTTGACGTCTTAAATATTCAAAGCGAACAGAGTTTAAGTTTTTAGCTTCACAAAGTACAACCTGAAGCAAATGGTAGGTGGAAGGCGACTTTTTAGTTTGGATCTCTGACAGAATCAAACTAAAGCTGCAACGATC
Organism: Poecilia formosa; assembly: GCF_000485575.1. Taxonomy (NCBI): domain Eukaryota; kingdom Metazoa; phylum Chordata; class Actinopteri; order Cyprinodontiformes; family Poeciliidae; genus Poecilia; species Poecilia formosa. The sequence continues at coordinate 88,342 of NW_006800325.1, forward strand.
GATAATTATTCTGACGATTAATTGATTTATCCGCTCAGGAAATTCTGCAGATTTTTTCTATTGAGCCACGTAAGTCTTCCTTGTATAGTGATAGAAATATATTAAAAGACCTAAATAAACATAATTCAATTCCTTCTTAACATGTTTCCTAAACTCAAAAACAGCATTCCTTTAGTTCACACCTGATCATTTGTAGCACAGGATGCATCTGCAGCCAACAAAACAACAGAGCGTTGAGATAATCTGAACTTTTTAGACTAACCAGTTGACAATTAGATGGTAAAAAATGCTTATATTTTCTTTCCTAAATACAAAATTTGAACCAAGTGAAGCTAAACTTGGGGAGTTTTGGGGAAAACTTATTTGCAAAGTTTTTTTTCTTAAATGTATATATTTTTGCACAGTTTTGTCTTAATTACTGCTCTAAACATGTTTATTCAGCAAATTGCCTGTTTTACAGCCTGTAAACTCAATTTAACAATCTATTAATATATTTGTTGGCAATTATTTCAATAATCGATTCATCTCAATTAATCCTTTCAGCCATAAAATTGTTGGTTTGCTAATTGCAGCTCTGTAATGTTTGCTTTGATTCTTGTCGTTTCCGTCTGCAGCAGCGGTTTGACATAAAGAGGCTCAAATTCAAAAGGCTTATTTTTTATCAACTGTTAGTCTTGAAACAGAAGCGCAAAGTTGCAAAAGCAAATGACTGACAGAAAAAACTTTAGCTTTTTGTTTCACTGCCCACAGATTTCTTCTAATTGACCACAGAGGACTGCAGCTCGTTTTCAATCAACAACATGACCCGCAGCGCACACACACTGACACACACTGACACACACCGACACACACCGACACACACACACCTTCACGCACACACACATTGCCAAATCCCTGCCCTTTATCTGCTCACACAGATGGCAGGAATCCAATTATCCTCAATCTACAGCAGATTAATTGAAAGTGCCTCATTCTTGGACTTTTCTGAGTGAGTTCAGTCAGAAAACACCAACAGCACCAACAGAAAAGATAAAAATCTTTATAGCGGGATGGATAATAAACAACTGGCAACCCAAAATCACAAACAGGTTTTATTCATATTCAGATTTCAAGTTTGCAGAGTTAAAATAAAATATTTAAGCCAAAACTGCAAAAGTTCACTACTGAATGACTGCTGATGCTTCTGCAGATATTTACATCTGAATATGGAGAAATTTTTACAGATGTAAATCCATCAAGTTGAAGCAACTCGACACGATTCCAGTTTTTACACCATTTTCAACTCAAAAACTAATTTTCCTATTCAAACGGTCTGGAGATTCTGACAGCGCAAACAAATACAACATCTATTTAAAACTATTTTATAAGGTTTAATACTGCATCAAATTACATTTAAACAAAATAGATTTGAGAATAACATTCTGCAACTTAAATTACCATTTAGCTTAGCTGCCTCGCTTTTGCATAAAAGATAAAAAAATATAAAGGTATTCAAAATGGACGTGTAATATGGAAATATGGAGCAAGGATGAACAACCTCAGCACATTTTAAGATAAATTTGAGCATTTTGAACCAATTCAGAATTCCCTGGACTCAGATTGGCGATTTTCTATAAATATAATTTTTTTTGCACCTCTAGAAATCATAGATGGTCAGAAAAACAGTGGAACAAATGGAAAGAAAAATGAATGGCATGATAGAAACATAAACAAATGACCAGACAGTTTGACAGACGGGTGGAGTAAACAGGAAGTCAATGAACGCAACAGGCAGCAAACCCTTAAAAACACAAACATTTCCTCAAATTGGAAAACACCAAAAATCTGACTCCGTCCTTCTCCGAACAGAACAGGAAGAAAACCTGACATCAAAATGATGTTTGTCTCATAATCTCCTGACCCATAATGAGAATAAACCTGCAGAAAATGACGCTGCTGCTGCTCAGCAGGTTTTGCTCCCAGTATTTTGAAAACTGCAGACAGGAAATCGGCTCATCATCACCGACACCGTCTGCGTAAACGTTGGTTGATCCCAAACCAGTCCGGCTTTTTCAAAACGATTAGCGAGTTTGAACACTCCCATGTTGATTCAACAGGACATGTTCCTGTCTGTGTCTCACCAGCATCACTGCAAACACCAACAGAGCCAGGAATCCTCCTAATCACTGCTTGCAAAACACAAACATGTACATTTACCAAATCTTTACTCTGAGCCAACAGACTCGATCCGATTCAAATGAAAACGTTTCAAGCACCAAAGTATCATAAACATGTTCGATTCGTTCATTGTTTTAAAACATTTTACTATTAAAAGGTTTAAACTGGAGGTATCCAAAGTGCGGTTTGGGGCCCAGTTCTGGTCCTTGAACTGTTTTTTATGTGGCCCTCAGCTTCAGGTTCAGAATGATACAAATTAGTTTCAATGAAAAATGTCAAATATGACACAAAGTATTTATCTATTTATAACCAAAATGTCATCATTAGAGCCACAAACAGACTCTGCTGAACCCAAACCAGCTTTTACTATTTATTATACTTGGATAAATGCAGCAAGCAGTTTGAGAGGAAGTGACACAAAATCTGTTCTTATAACTGAGTCCAAATTCATTTCAAAACTATTATGAAAAATCTTAATACAGCAAAGGTGCAAAATCCTATTTATGTTTTCACTTTATAACAATAATTAAAAATACAAATAAAATTGGATGACGGCTATTTGCGTGATCTTTGTCGTTTTATTTGCAATTACTTTTGACAGGATGATTTTGGCCGAAGTGACAAAAAGTTTGTACACCCCTGGTTTAAACCATGAGTGTTAAACTGAATAAACCGGACCAGGCTTTAAGGTGCAGCTGCAGCAGCAGAGCTGAGGGTGGGCGAGGTGAGCGGCAGACCTCATCAAGGCCGTCCCAGACTGCCCCTCCACCCGTCACTGTGACCCACAGAGGAGAGGAGGTGGGGGGCAAATGTAGGTCAGTAGTCGGGGCAGCGTCTGCTGCTCAGAGTGTTTGTGTAGCTCCGTTAAAAAACACTGTATACATCCTAAACTCTGCTGATTTCTTAAAAACAAAACAAAAATACATTTAAAAAAACATTTAAATCAGTGACAGGAATTTAATAGTTAATTTTGATAAATTAATTACAACGATTTTAATTAAATTAATTAAAATTTTTTAACATAGAATATTCTGACCAGAACCTTTGTATTTGTGTGTTTCCAGTACGCCAATAAATGTGACGCACAAGCTGCATCCGCTAACAGCGTTGGATGATGAAACCGCTTCTCTTGGCTCACTGGGGGTGAATTTCTGCTTTTAAAACGATCTGAAATACACCATCTTGTTAGCACCAAGTTGTGCTAACAAGAGTTAGCCTATCAGCAAAGCTATTCAAGCTAAAGTAGCATCTCACTGCTAAACATGTAGCAGTAGCACAGATGCTAACGCTAATGTCAACAGTTCACATCTCCATGAATGATCAGGAGTTCGACACATTTTGCATCAATATGATGGTTGAACAACAGATTAAAAACAATATCTTTGTTGTTGAGCTCATAAATCTATTTACTCAAATATTTAGCACAAAAACAGTTTTTTTTACTGAGAACCTTTCTTTGTCTATAGTTTTTTATTAAAATGTGACTAATTAATTCCACCCTACAATTTTAATCGAGTTCCACCACTAGTTTCAAAATCCAAACTGAAAAGAGGTTGTGTACATAATCCTGTTTAGTATTCATAGAAGTTGCTATTTGGGATGATTTTTGCAAAGGAATAACCCAAATGCTGGCTCAGCTTAATGTTATGTTAATTTTGCAGCGTTACTCTCTGCATTTTTATCCGTTTGGCTGGAAACCAAACAGACGCATCAAGTATGCAAGAGCCTGTTAGAGCAGCAGAGCGGCTGGATTAATGCAGACTAACGATCGAGGCAGAGCAGCAAGAAAAAATATGCAGGGAGTAGAACTGAGCAGTGGAACGGCAAATCACACGGACTCAATATTCGGCAGGAAGTACCTGAGTAAGTAGAGCTTGAAACAACGAGGAGAAAGAGCCGATCTCCCAGCACCAGACAGTAAATGTATCTGATCAGATTAATGTGAGTCGGGAATGATAGACCAGACCAGGAGACGTGAAATGATGAGGCTCTTTCTGTTATTAAAGGCTAGAAATGATATTGAACTCCTTCGCTTCTTAAGAACTTTGTCCTCAAGAGGCGAAGAGCATCTAGTGGCAAAAATAAGACTTTGACTGCAACTCCTTGCCGCAAAATCTGTAATTTTTGACTGTTTTCACACCTGAAAGTCCAGTGGACTCAGTTAGATTGGAGACCAAAAACTGCAAAATGTGTTCCATTTCCAGCAGCTGTGGTTCTTTTTCTCTGCACCGAGTCAGACGGTCCAAACCCTTTGAGCAACCTGTTCCCCTCCTCGCCTGTGGGGGCACTGCACCAAAAGCCCTGAAGGAAATGACAAAATCTCTAAAGAAGACACTGAGCCCAACTTCCTTCACAACATGTAAACAAAAATGGAGTGGTGTCAGATTTTAGCTGTTGGAAGATTTATCCTTTATCTTTGGTAAAAAACCACGAGTCGTTTCTCCCACTAGAGCTAGGCTAACACTTTTGATTTGGTTGTATTTACCCAGAATGCCCTGCTTTTGGAGCAGTCTCCGGTCCGCTTTGCATTCACATATGGATTAAAACCAAACCAGAGTTCACTTCAACTGAACCCAGACTGAGGTTGAGTCTGAATCAGAGTTCAATTCACATTCACACCTCCACAAACAAACCAGACTTTCTAGACAAATGAGCAACAGGTTAAAGCAAACTAATCTGGGCTGGAGTGAATGAACTCTTAGGCCATAACAATCACAAAAAACAAGGCAACATCCTGGAGGGACTGGTTAATAGCTGAGGCGATCTCAAAAGGTCTGGCAGAGAGCAGAGTGTTTTTATCTGCCGGTGCCATTAAGCCTCTAACGGTCCAGTAATGCTTCACCTTCACCTGATCGCCGGTCTGAGGACGCACCAGGCTGGAGACCCTTCACTTGTTCCCTGCTGTTCTCAGCCCAGAAGTGAGAATTTCCTGCCAATCTGCGACTCCATTACAGAGATCAGTGTGTGGTCAGGCGTCAGAGAGACGATTACAGTCAGGAGTCCTTCACAAACTCAGAGGACGGGGAAAATTAACACTTTCATTTTTCATCCTGCAATTTCTGCAGTTCTGGTAACAGACATTCCACTTTGCACATTTAACAATTTCAATACACTGCGAGTATTTTTCTCTAGTTTCTAGTGCAAATATCTTAGAATAACTGATTTAAGAAAACTTGCAAGTAATGTTTTAGCAAGACACAGGAATGAAATGCTATTTTCAGCCAGCATTTATGTTGGTGAAAACTATCAGTTCCACTGGATTATTTTATTTAACATTTTCCCCTCTTATAAAGGAAAAATAAAAATTACTGGGAAAAAAAAACTCGTATCTTGCTGAAACGTTACTTGTAAGTTAGTCTCATCTGAAGTCAAATTATTTTAACTAGAAACTAGTGCAAATATCTAAAAAATAGACACCAAGAAGAGTTATTTTAATAATGGTGAGATTTTGTGCTTTAGCTTTTATGCTCGACTGAATAAATACTGAAGGATCTTTGCACCCTTGCAGAAAGAAACCTGCAGAAAACTTGAAAGGATTGTAAAAAAAATAAAATAAAATAAAAGATTTTGAATGTTGTGAAGATTTTAAGGACTTTGCCAATGACACCAGAAGCTGGAAAAGCCATTTTAAAAACGCTGAGCAGATCAGACTGCAAAGGTTACCAGGAAAAACAAAGATCCTGCAGCTGCATGGCTGCCGCTCCGCTAATCGGCGTCTCTGCCATGCGGCTCATAAGCAGCCAGGATCAGTGTCAGGATAAAGTCACCGCTTGGCTGATTTCCTAAATTCCCTCATTTTGCCAAAGCAAATAGGCAATAATCCGAGGCCTGCCAGAGTCAGAACGGCGTCAGCAGCAGATCAAAACTCTCTCTCTCTCAGCTGGTGGACACAAGACCGGCTTTCATTATGAACTCCTGGCTCATCTGAAAGGTCAGAAAGTTCAAAAACTCTGGAGAAGAATTTGTAAACACAGCAAGACTGTTGTCTTCTCTCTTTTTCTAAATAAAGATTTGCTTTTTTTTCCTTTTCCTGTTTGGCTCCAAACTTGGAAAGTACGCTGTTCTGAGACAGATCTGGCAAAAAAAATAAAAATAAAATGACTTCTGTGTTCTTCAACCCGGTTTTAACTCATCTGATTGGTTCAACACAGAGGACTTTTGTAGTTTTAGGAGTAAAAAACATAAAAACATAATAATCTTCAGATGGTAAATCAGGAGACATTTCATAAATGAATAAGTCTCTAGAAAGTCCCGGGTGAAATCTGTGGTCATGTTAGCGAGTTAAACAGAAACTTCCCACTACAATTAACCAAAATTAGGTCAAAGACCTTTTCTAATTTAAACCAAAGGGAAACTGAGATATTAAAAAAACCTTCTGGGAAATTTTTCAGAGAATCAAAAGAGCAAAAGTGTCTGCAGTTGACCAAGTTTTTAAATTTACTCTTTTATTCCTTTCAGATTTCAGGTGTGGGTTTAGTCCAGGTAACTTTACCTCATTTTAATTCACCATGAGACTGACTGACTGATTATTGTGACAGGCTCAGTTGGTGCAACTTAAACATAAATCTACCAGAGGTTTGAATCATTTTGGCTTTAAATTTAGCCAGTGATATTTCCAGCATTCTTAAAGTCACTGTCTTTGTGCCGCTCAGCTGCTTAAACCCAAGAAGAAATTTCTGTCCCTTAAAAAATATACTGTAGTAAATAGTCGCAATAAACAATAAATCAATTAATCGCATGATAAATTTTACTCAAAAATGGTGTCAAAACAACAATATTATCGTTTGTTCTAATAACTTCTGGGGAAATTTATCGCCCAGCAAAATGTGTTGGTAGTAAAAGTTTGTAAAAATATCTTGCGGTAGATGAAGCAGTAGAAAGTGTGGGATGTGCAGCAGCATCCAGGTGCTGGAGCAGAGCCAGAAGCTCGGTCCCATTACGTAACGCTCCAGATCGTCTCGGCTGCTGGAGCAGGGTGTTGAGACAGCCGGTGAGAAACGGCAGAAAACGGCTCGATTATTACCAAAACGCTGTGGGACAAACAACAGAACCGACAGAAGATCGGCTTCCAGGTCCAACCTGTCCTGCAGCGTCAAGCTGCGAGTCAAACGTCGCCTTCAGCGGTCGCATTCAATACAACAACAAAAACCTTAAAAACTAAGAAATATCAGTTCTTTAATTTCATTAATCTACTTTGGTCCAGACATGGAAACTTCCTACATCAGATTTCCTGTTCAAGGCTCCAATATTTTTTCCAAATTTCTTTGACGCAAACTTTTAAGAAAGCAAGGAAAGGCTGAAAAAATGGTGGATGAAAAGCTGGACAGACAGATTGATCCATGTTTGGACAAACAGATCGATCAATAAATGAGTGGATGGACAGAGTCACAAATGAACGGAGGTATGGACAGACGGATGGAAGTGAATCTTTTACATAATTAAAACAAAATGGTAAGGATGGAGGCACTTATTGCTAGAAATGTACGTATTTATGCAGCCAATAGGACAGGAAATGGAAGGAAATTTTTATTTTTATTTCAAAATAAGAATAACTTATCAACTGGACCTCTAGTTTTCTTTACATGTATTGAAGGAGATGAGGACTTTAAATGTGTTAATTACAGTTCTGGATAATGACGTGAATCCATAATTCACAGTAATTCTATGTTTAGGCAGATTAAATGACAAGAATCAAACGTGATGAGGGATTGAATAATTAAACTCTAAAAAATGACAAATGAACATCACTGTTATTAAGCTGCAGTAACTTTTATAATTTTTTTTACATAATTTTTGATACAGTCATTTTCTGACAGTTTGGTATGAGAGGCAAAATTGAGCTCTTCTGCCTTCTTCCAATGCTAAATAAAAATAACCAATCAGAGCCAGGAGGCGGGTCTTAGTGCTGTCAATCACCATCTGTGCATGGTGCTGAGTCATCTCAGTCACCAAGGACAGCATATAAAAAGGTTTCTCCATAATGCTAAGTTGTTTCTTCACTATTAGCACCTTTACCAGTGAGTACATGAGAATGATTAACAGCGCTAAGACCCGCCTCTTGGATCTGATTGGTTGTGTTTGGTGCATTTCTTCAATAGTAGCTCAGGGAGGAGATCAATCTTTTCGCAGGTTATCTGTCTCATACTCACAGTTGGGTAATAAATAGTTACATTTACTTGAGTAACTTTTTCGAAAAGAATGTACTTTTAGGAGTATTTTTACTACACTGTACTTTTTACTTTTACTTGAGTACTTTTATTATGAAGTATCTCTACTCTAACTAGAGTAAAATTTCTGGATTTTCTACCCCCTGAATGAAAAACAAACATGTTTTAACTAAAACTTTACCAGATACAGACTCACACCTGCAGTTTTTGTTAAAGTTTCATAAGTTTTTACTGAAATAAAATATTTATTTTGGCTCATTTTGTTATTTATATGAATTATTGTAATTTTTGTTCTTAAAATACCTAAATTTTCCCTTAACTTTACATTTTGGTCCGTCAGATTATGTAATTTTTGAATATTAAATGATTGATAAGTTGATCAGTTATTCAGTACTTGAGTAGACTTTTTACCAAATACTTTTTACTCTTACTTGAATAATTTCTTGCACGGCTACTTTTTACTTTTACTTGAGGAAAATATGTTGAAGTAGTGCTACTTTTACTTTGGTAACTCTGATCATCTTGTACTGTCAGTTTTAACAAATGTGTATAAAAAACATATATGCATGTATTATTTTTTTAAGTATTAGGCACATCATGCAGCTGTAAAACATTACACAACATCAGTTTGCAAACTCAAAGAAAAATCCGGGGTGTTTTCAACAACTGCACACGCCTCAGCCTTAGAAAGGAGAAGTTCATACACACCAATAACATGCTTAAAAATAAATTAAAACCCCAGCAGCACTCACCTGCCCAGCTCGTCTCCAATTTCGTAAAATTCCTCCACGTTGTCCGGGTTGAAAACAGTCATGTTGTCCAGGCTCTCCCGTCCTCTTGGCGTCTCTGAACGGCTTCTCACAGCGGCACCATCCCTACCAGCCTCCGGTCGGCCCGGGGACCCGGACACCGGTCTTCCTCATAGCTGTGGCTCTCTGGTGCATGTGAAAGGCATCAGAAGGAGGAACAGGAAAGTAAGTGACCCGGTCAGAGATGTTTGGAAACGGAAACAATGGGATCCCCCAAACGGGCTGAGAGATGAACCTGCGATCCGTCCACCCAGTCCTCACGACCCGCTATTGTTCCCCCTCGTTTATCTTTCCTTGAGTATTGCATAAAAGAGCCCATTTTAACAGAAATTCACATTACATCGTCACCGGTTCTGAGTGGAAAACAAACCACCCATGGGGAGTTTGGTGTAGCCATGGGAAACCAGCTAAGCTACGAGTCCAGGGAGGAAAATGACTGTTTGAGTCATTTCTTACAAATTATGACCCGGACAGGTGTCTAAGCCCAAACTGTAGGAGGATAAAAACTGTAAAACGTGTCATAAAAACAGTACAAACCTGAAACACTGTAGCTGTTCTCAATATAAAACCACGAGCAGCAGCTGCCCTGTAACGTTTTATTCAACCCCACTGCAGTCCGAAAAAAATCAACATAAACGCTAGCTTCTGACCGTCACCGCCCCTTTTTTAGTCCCCGAAACTGATACAAATTTAATGGGAACTGAATAAAGTATCTTACGGTGTGCCGGTGTGTGTCCCGCTGCCAAATGAAGCCGAGATTTCAGGCGTTTTGCGGGAGGCGGTGATCCAGGTTTGGCTCACGGAAGACAAATGCTGGTTGGAACGGGAGAAATCAACGTTAACAATGTGAAGCGGGCTACTCCTGGTGACGCCTTCGCGTACTGTGGGAAATGTGGGGGCAGAGATAACTACAAGTTGATTGTAAACTGCGGATACTTCAGGACGCTTCTTATTAGTACACAGGTTGGTTTTAATGTTACTCAGAAAGAGCCGCTGTGCTCAGGGTGAATTATATGTTATCCCAAATGCGTGGAAGAAATAGGAAGTCTAAATGTCAGGTTTTTTGTCGTTACGTAAATGCACCGGCCTTGTGCGGAGTGTAGGAGCAGGTGTAGCCGCAAGAGGGCAGCAGAGATTTCACTTTTACTGCATTTTAGATCGAATTAGAGCATTTTTGTTTTGTTTATGTTTTTTCGGGGCCTGCTGGAATGTAAAACATAATTTATATCCACAGTTTTCAGACTGAGGAACACTGGACTGCCTTTAGTAAAACCAGGATGTTTTCTTCTCTTACTTGAAAAGTAAACACAAAAATATTACTTAAAATGTTTTAGACAACTTAAAAAGTCCATGGTGATATATAGGCAGGGGTGAAAGTAAGGGGGTTACGATCGGGTACTGCGTACCCCTAAAAGATTGTGCTGGGATATGCAGTACCTGCAAGAGAGGGGAGCCGCTGTCTGCTGTAAAGAATCAATGGGTTCATTGTGCAGCCGTGAGTGATTAGTTTTTCAAGAACAATCCAAAACATGACTTAATCAGTTAATAAATAGCTCCCCGTCCCCCTCCTCCATTTCATATTGTTTCTGAACTCTTCGATCGTGGAAGGTTTTGAGTTGATCTCGGCATTAGGTGACAAACTGACGCCGCCAGGACGCTGAGACCAGCACGTCCTCCTCTGATTGGCTTATCAAAACGTTCATAACTTTATTAAAGAACAACAATAACAAAAAAGTCAACAAAACGTTTTCAAATTAATTACCCAACAAA
>NW_006800325.1:99254-120628 GCF_000485575.1 Poecilia formosa
TATGGCGCTAGTGCTGATCATCAGCTGCCAATAAATAAAATCTAATAAATTAAAAATCAAACAAGTTAAAAAAAGAAAGAAAGTAAACTCTCCTGGTAATGACAGAATGATAAAATGTCCTGATTTATGCTGACCAGGTTCTAATACTTTTAGTTTTATACTCCACAGGATCAAAACTCCTGAACTGCTAAAACAGCAGTTTTTATTCCATAAATGTTTAATTTACTTTAGTAAAGTGATAATAAACCCAGTTTAACTTCATGTTAACATTCTGTGTTGAAATAACAGAAGCTTTCATCCCCAAACAGAAAAGTGATTTTTTTTCCCCCTCAGGAAAAGTAATTCAATAAATTATTGAGCTCCTTCAAAGCCTTTCTGTATATGCATAAAAATATTTTAATCTTTGGCCTTAATCCCAACATAATCCGAATATACATGACGGCCTTCACTAGTGCATCGATTTGGCTGCATTAAAAGTCTCCGTCTTAAAACAGGACAAAAAATGTAGTAAATATCACATTTTTAATGAGAGGATGCTGGTAAAAACAAGCTGAACTGCTGATCTTCTCCAGTTAAAGGACCCTGCAGCCATTTAGATCCTCTAATATTCACTATGCAAACAGTGCAGGCTGCTGACAGCATCATTTCATCAGCGTCAGAGTTTTGCATCGATAAACAGAAATCAATATCTGACTGGTGTTCTCTGGACCAACCATCACAGCCAGAGAAATTCACTTAACTTTATAATCACATCATCAAGCTGACTGATTAAATCAGCAAGAAAGAAAGAAAACTAGCAACAACAATAACAATCTTTCTAGCTAAATGATTATCTTGATTTAGTCATCACAGTGTTGATTACCGATACAATAATCAACACTGATGATTGTATCAGTAATCAAGACTGATCACTGATGCAATCATCACAGTGTTGATGACAGTATCATCTTTTCTTTTTATCTTTTTATTACATTCTTTTTCTTTCTCACTGTTTATAATTATGTAAAGCACTTTGAAATGCCTTGCTGCTGAAATGTGCTATATAAATAAAATTTGATTGATTGATTGATCAGTAATTACATTACTGATACTGTATTAGTGATCACTGATACAGTCATCACAGTCTTGATTACTGTATCAGTCTGTGTTGAAATAACAGAAGTTTTCATCCCCAAACAGAAAAGTGATTTATTCCCCCCCAGGAAAAGTAATTCAATAAATTATGGAGCTCCTTCAAAGCCTTTTAGCCATTTAGTCATCAACACTGATTACTTTATCAGTAATCAGTGTTGATGACTGTATCAGTGATCAGCACTGACACATGATAACTTTAGTAATGATTTAGCTAGCTAAATCATTAGCTGATCCTTTTACTGTCACTTTTGTGAAAAGTTGTTGCATTTAACCCATGAGACTCAAATTGATTAGCTAATAATTTAGCGAGCTAGTTTAATACATTTTTTAACTAGCTAGCTAGTTTGGCTAGTTGGCTAAATTATTACCGTTAGTTATTTAGCTAGCTCATAATTTAGCTAGCTTAACTTTTACTGATCCTTTTACTGTCATTGTTTTGTGAAATTTTAATGCATTTAACCCAAGAGAAAACTAAAACAGGTAAAACTTGCATTTCTATTGTATAATGAAGCACCAGTATTTGTAGGGATTAAAAACTAATACTTTATAACAACTGCAAGACATTTAAAACTATTTTAATGTTCAAACAACCACCATACCTCAACACACATCAATGTGCTCAGAAAAACCGTCTTAGTACAGATCAACAAAGAATCGATAAAAACAAACATTTCTTCATGAACTATTAAATACGTAATTAGAACATCTGAATGCAATAAACATGTTTACATATTATTGATATTTTGAATCCATATTTTAGGGAACAGTTCTTGACCAGCACGCCGCGGTGCGTCAGCTCCTTTACTCCACTCTGAGTCAGCTATTGATCGGCTCCCTGCTCTACTACAGTGAAATAGGAGAGCGAGCTGAAAAGCTGAAAAGTGTGGAGAACAATAGCAGCGTGACAGTGTACACAAAGCTCCCCTGTCAGAGCTGCTACGCACGCACAGACTGACGGAGGACGGCGAACAAGTGGGAAGCTCTCACCTTCCTTATGCAACAGAGAAAATTGGCTTGGCAGCATTTTTTTAGTTGCTCACAGCAACCCAGTTATTTCAAAGCAAACCAATAGAGGAAATATAAGCCTGCACCACATTGTTCAGACATGACATTTGTTTTTTCCGAGCCCTCTGGGTGTACAGAAAGCTGCGAGTTCAACACCGACACACGAGACGGTAAAGCTGTTATTTACATCTCCTGCAGCCGTCAAGGAACGACGCTCAACTGTTGCTTTTCTAGCCAGCTGGAAAACCGACATTGAGCCAGTTTAGCTCTAAATTTTGGCTCCTGCAGAAGAAGTGTAACATCCGTCTCATAAGCTGGGCTGTTGCTGGGCAGAAAGTGAGCAGAGGATTAATTCATTTGAAGCAGGAGGGAACATTAAGCCCAACCTCATAATCAACAGAAAGCACATTATACTCCTGCAATTGATCCACTGACTATTACTGTCATAATTAAAACAACACAAAAAACAAACAAAGGCAGTTTGAGTTTTTAAGGGATCCATGGACAGCAGCTCCAGTTTACTGTCGTTTCAATAATTAACTCTTGAGCTTTAATGTTGTTCCTCATGTGAAAGTTGTTCTACATTTTAGATGAAAGCAACTAAAGCCAGTACCGTTAACACTCAACCAGGCTGCTCCTGTCACCATAAGCACTAAGTCAATTAATCGGATGAGAAATTAAAATAAACTCAATTATTGTTTTTCTATTTTCTACCAAAAACTGGATGATCAAAGTTTTCAGTCTGGTGCTTTGGTTTCAACAAGTCCAATTTTATGTGTCGTTTGTTTGTTTATTAATTTTGTTTATTTAAAATGTTTTCCAGTTCCAGAGTTAAATGTTCATTATGATTTAAAGTTTACTGATCTTTGAGAATGTGTTCTTGCATTGTTGTGACATTACCATTATGGCTTCAAAATATTATTATTATTATTGTTTATTGAAATAACTTCTGGGACGATTTATCGTCCAGTGAAACCTGACGATGTGACAGGCCCATCGGAGCTCCTCAGGGATGTGGCAAAATGGAAATATAAACTCTGCCAGGCATTTCTGATCTAATCCAACGTCGTCTTTCTCTTTTGCAAAAAAAAAAAACAAAACAGAATCCGTACTATTTTTTATTTTCTCTTTTGTCTATATTCATATTTTGAATGTCTTTTGAGAATAAGGTGGAAACAAAGTCAAATTTCTTGTTTAGGTGCTCAAAACTGGAAAATAACTGATTCTGATTCAGTTTTTTCAACTGAACCTAAACATCAACAGAGAGATTTTAACTCACTACCAGGTTCAGTCCAGTGGTTGCACTAACCCTGCTAACATTACATAACTGTTTAGTGTCATACTTTGTGGATGAGTGTAACTGAATGGCATCTGATCTTATTAAACCGGGTTTACATTTCAGGCTGGATGATGAAGCCGTTGGATAAAAGCGCGGCGCTGTAATCTGGTGGGAGTCTCGTTCCCCGGCGGCTCCGTGACAAAGCGGCTTTTGTTCTGACCGGTGATTGGCTGAGGGGATCGTTCATCACCGCAACGCGCCGGCAGAAAGTGGAGAGCGTGTCGAAGTGGAGTAAGAAACCAAATTATCGCACAGCAAATAAGAATTGACAATGACAAACTGAAATGTAATGCGATAATTTTCTAATATCACCACAGAGTTAGTTTTAAGCAGAAATAAGGATAAAAAGCAAACTTAATATTTATTACCGCAACACGACTCCTAACGCAAACAGAAACAAACCACTTCCAATAAAATCTTCACTGATGTTATGCATCCTGTGACGGGCAGACTGTAGTAAACAAAGAGATATTCAACATCTTTTCCACCCAAATCGATGATAAAGAACCGTGAGAATAAACAGCACATTCAGTTACATAAATCAATACGCATTTTCACTCCAAGTAATGGCAGAACGCCCATCAGCAGTTTATTAGTTTGTTGCCTTTTTATCAGGCAGAGCAAAGCAGGGACTTAATGTCTTAATACTTCTTGTAAAGATTCAATAACAAACAAAGCAGAAGTTCGTTTTGCTTTTAGATTCAGAGATGAATATTTCATGTGCATTAAGGTGAATGCATCACTGCAAAGCCGTTTGGCAAAATAAGAGATACAGAGCAAAAAGAAACGCTAAAGGTGGGAAGAGCAGAGCTTAAATCAGTGTTGTAGTCCAGGTATTCATTCCCATTAAAGCTCCTTCAGATCGTTAGAAGCAATTACACAAAAACAAGACCGTTTTCCCCCAACAATGTGTGAATCTGGGTCGTGCTTCGCCTCTGAAACCCAGAGCAGTCTGTCGGTTATTGCCTGTGAAACGTTGCTTTAAATGAGCATGCTCACTTCAATTACAGTCCTGCTTCTCTACTTAATTAAATTGTCTTTGGCTCACGGGGGCTGAATAAAGTCCCAGTGAACTGTGCACCGTGTCACCGTCCAAATTCCCCACAGCGGCGTTTTCCTGCTGCAGCAGCTCGCTGCGAGTTTGTGCGAAAGGAAGCGATGCAGATGACGGAGCAGATAAAGACAGAACAGAAACTGGCTGCTGCTGCTGCTGACAACATTTGTCCTTTGAAAACAGGTTTGTCATATTTTACACTTAATTTTTTTTACGGATCTGCAAAACAGAACATGATTTTTATTTTTATTTTATGTAGCCGTTCAAAGTCAATAAAAACCCATCTTTGTGCAGAGCAAGTTAAAGGCATCATTATCTACCAATGTTTCATGATAAATTTTGCCAGACGATAAATTGTCCCAGAAGTTATTGCAATTAATGATATTATTGTTTTGAGACCATTTTCAAGTAACACAATGATAATATTGGCATAATAATGCAAGAACACATTATCAAAGATCAATAAACTTTAAACTCTATTGAACGTTTACCACTGAAACTGAGACACATTTTAAATATTCAAAATAAACAAAACGGCAACAAAATTGGACGAGTTGAGACTGAAGACTTTCATCATCCAAGTGAGAAAAGAGAAAAACAATAAATCATGTAAATGGAAACTCATTGTTTTAATTTATCATGTAATTGATTTATTATTGATGTTTCAACACACCAATCAAACTCCCAGCTTTCTGTTTAAACGGGGACAGAGAGGTCAGAAGGTCGGCGTCTTTGCGGCGGGACGGCGGACCGGAGACCCCGAGGTCCGGAGCTGTCCGACGCCATCCCTCCTGAAAGCTTTGCACCGAGTGTGGGAGGGCGGCCCACTCAGCGGTGCTGTGGGCCACGAGCAGAAAAACATTATGCAACCGCCGTGCCATTGTATACAGCGGAAGGGTTTCCACGGCAACGGGATTCAGAGGCTGAGCGGAGGAACCGACGACGAGCGTTTGGAGGAAGGAAGATTGTGGTAGATAATCCTGGGTGTGTGTGTGTGCGTGTGTGTGTTTCTGTATACATATGGATTACACAAGGCAGTTCTATACATGCCAGGCCATGACCAAATGTTCAAGGCACCAAGAAACAAAGTTCCTCCCTAACAACAGGGTCAGGGGTAAGGCAACGTCTAGAAATGTAATAAAAAAACTGAGTGAACTGATTCAAATATTAAAAAAAAAAATCTTATCTTTATTAAAGTCAAAGCAGATACAGATTTTAAAATGGATCTGATCCATGTAGTTCTGAAAGGCCAAGAAAAGCAGTGAAACCGGCGACTCGGGAACTAAAATCAGCAACATGCTGAGAATAAAATGGTCAGGATGTTAAATTTGTGAACGTGTGGATATTTGAAAAAGTGAAATGTGTAGGAACTTTGCAGTTTAAATGTTTGAACTTAAAGAGAAATAAACACCTGATTCCATAATTAGGAAAGAGTTGGAGGATCTCCATCCATTTGTTTACCGATAGTTTCTTTATTTTAGCTTCCAGAAAAATGACGTTTATATAATTTATGAGCAGCACGAGTCCTGCTGTCTTTCAGAAGGTCATTGTTAATATTTAATGCTGAGATTTTCCCCCCTAATTCGTAATGACAGCCTTGAACTTCACTTTTTACGATTACAAACACTCTGATGATGGGGAAGCAGGTTCTGAACAAACATGGACGCTGCTGATGAGCATCTAGAAAGAGGATGAGATATGAAACGGGTTTCAGCCGCCAACATTCACTGTTTATTTTATTAGTTTTAAGCTCTAGCTCGATAGGTAGATGCTTTATTAAATCACTTTGGGATGATGATCATTTCCGTCTCTTAGATTTGCAAACACCTAAAAACATTAAATTTAAAACATTAACATTCCAGTAGTTCCTCTGTTTCTTTTGTAAGAAACAGAGGGACTGATATGAACATTTGAACCGATAATTCATATTAATACTGCTGTTAAGGCCGATAACCAATATTTACCAATATCACAGAGATTATGTACATTTCTTTACACGTTTATCTCCACGTCGCCTTCATTCTGTTTCAGTCCAACACAATAAACCTGTTCTGCATCACACTTCCACATTTCTCAAATTAGATGGTAAAATAAATTCGGTGTCTGCGCTTGCCAGTGGAAATTTAAATGACGGTTGGCATGCAAGAGAGGCTTTCTTTGCAGATAGCAACAACCCTAACCCTACGGGAGATGGGCCCAGGGCACCAAACAGGCTGGGACCGCCCCTGAAAACAACTACACCAATTCTAAAGATATTTACTGTAAAACCCAATAGCATCCAAACACTGGAAAAGATGGAGACAACATTGTCAGTAAGAAGACACTATGGACTGTGATGTAGAAGAGCTTGAATTATTCAAAGCTTGTCACTAAATATCTGTTGACTCCACAGGTGTAAAGACTTTTTCCACTCTCAGGTTTTATGCCATCTCCCAGCCCAGGTAATGACTCAGGAAGGAGACGACATTTTCAGGTACAGAAAAAGCAGAAAGCAGGCAGTGTTTGTCGTTAAGAGGAACGAGAACGGAGAAAACGATGGGGAGGTAAAAACCTCCGGACGCCATCTTCAGAGTCGCTACAACCTGACCGACGTGTTTAACCGCTGAAGCTGAAAACAAAACCACTCACAACGCTGAGTTTATTTTACTACAACACTCAACAGAAAGGAGAGGCAGAATGAAAAGATCAATATATGGACATAAATATTCTCCCTCTGGTGCCCATTAGGAAGATAAGTGCTTGTTTTGGGCTGACTGGTCTTCTGGAGAACAAGTCGTGTTTCTGCTAAAGTAAAAAAAAAAATGAGATGGAAGGAAAAAGTCACAAATATGACCCGAATATTTAATACTGTCTGAAGCTGTTTATCCTGTCATTGCATGGGGCAAGAGGAAAATGTTAAAAAGCTCTTTGATATATTAGAGAGTTTTGTTCTAACACAACATATCAAACAAGCAACATACACTCATGGACACACACTGGGCCTGGTCATCAGTAAGGGTGTGAATATTCCCAATGTCTCTGTAACTGATGTCGCCTGTCGGATCACTTCCTGTTATCTTTGAATGTTCTTTATCCGTTGACCCACTTGGACAAACAGCTACTATTACAAAACGTACTTTCACAGAAAACACAGCAGAAACATTTAATCAAATCTACTCTGCTTCCTCGCCCTTAAACTATAATAACGTAGATAAGTTGGTAGATGATTTTCAGTGCAAACTTTCAGATATCATTGATTACATTGCCCCCATTAAAGTGAAAGTTGTGTATGGTAGGAAGAAATCTCCATGGAGAAATGCACAAACTGTTCAATGTGCAAGACAACTCTGTCGTAGGGCCGAAAGGAAATGGCGTAAAGCTCAACTGCACGTTTATTATGACAGCTACAAAAAAAGACTACGTAACTATCACACAACACTAAAACATGCAAGAGAGGCTTTCTTTGCAGATGTCATAAACAAAAACACTAACACTCGAGCTTTATTTTCTACTGTCGACAGGCTCACAAACCCTCCTATGACGTTACCACCTGAACTTCAATCTAATGCCGCCTGCAACAAGTTTTCCAGTTACTTTTCAGAGAAAATTCAAAAGATCAGAGGATTAATCTGCACATCCACTTCAAAGCCAGTACCAATGCTGTGCCCAAACAAAACAAATGCTGGAAAAATGACCCAATTTCAACTACTTAATTATAAAACCCTAGAAGAAATTATAAGTCAGTGAAGCTCCAGTTCCTGCTGTCTGGATGTCCCACCCACACATTTCTTTAAGAAAGTCCTGCCTGTTGTTGCTAATGATCTGATCCAAATAGTAACTCATCGCTGTCTTCAGGTGTTTTCCTCCAGGCTTTGAAAACAGCAGTTATCAAACCACTGATAAAAAAGAACAATCCAGACAAATCACTACTGCAGAATTACAGGCCGACCTCCGACCTCTGACCTCCCATTCATCAGCAAAGCTACTGAAAAAGTGTAAGAGCGGAAATACTATTTAAGGAGTTGTTTGGCGGAAAAAAGACCAGTTTTTAAACAATTAAATAACTTCCCAATAATGAATCTCTTTGGCTCCTTCCAGTCTGGTTTCCGTGCTCACCACAGCACGGAGACTGGCCTAGTCAAAGTGTTCAATGATATCCACATAAATATGGAATGTGGGAGAACCACAATGCTGGTTCTGGTTCTGTTGGACCTCNAACTGTTCGCTCCGCAGCCTCTCCGGTTTTGCGGCGTCTTTGTGATCTGATGACGGCTGAGGTCAGATCTGCAAACGGGACTATTTACACGCTAAACAAACACCTCCAGAAATAACCGTTTCAGACTCACCTGCTGCGTATCACAGACACAAATCAACAACACTTCCAAGGAAAAGCACCTTTGTGCCAAACTTCACTAGATTCTTCTAACTGGCCTGCGTTGCTTTGCGAGTTTGATCATGTTTTGCTCATTTTAACCATTTAACTCTTTTTCACCATCCTATTCATCAGTACGCACCACTGATTGATTTGTGCTTCCCTGCTGTGCTACAAGTGACTTTAACAAACTTCTGCAGAAGTTTAAACGTGTTATTTACATTTGGTAATTCAGTCATTTGAATCAGGTGTTTTATGTAACCCACATTTGAATATTTCACCACAGTCTGAACAGCCAAACTCCGAACTTTTCACCTGAAATGATTCCGATTTTACGATGCTGGCGTAGAAATCAGATTTCATACCAGAAGAAGTCAGACGCTGTAAATCTGGACTTTATGGATGAAAATGGTCATTTGGAATTAAGAAAAATCATTCAACGGTTTTAGCAGTGGATTTAAACAGATGCTAAATAATCAAAAGTGCATTCAGTTTTTAAATTACATCTTTTAAATGTTTTTATGGGTGTGACTTACTTTTTATAACTGCTGTTTTTTTTACCATTATTAACAGTTTGTCATTTGCTGTAAATGTATTAATATATTAATTTCTTATAAACATTTTGACTTGTCACAATAAAATCTAATTAATGACGTTTAAAACCCTCAAACTGTTAGTTTTTCTATTTTCTCCACTGTTTGTTCGATGAGAGTATTAATAAAAGAAAATAAATCTCAAACTATCATTAAATGCTGTCTGAGCAGATTAGTGATACAACTCAGTTTTATTTGACTGCTGTCCTAAAGATCACAAACAGGCTTGTTTTTCAAGAGCAGTATTTATTTCTGTGGGGTATACAGTTACCTAAAACAAATATCGTGATAAAACTTTAAGTCCAAATCGGCCAAATGAGCATCAGCGTTTGAGTGACCGTATCCTCAGATACGAATGAACTGCTCTAAATGTCAGTTTTCAACTCTGCCGTTGAATCCTTGGGTGAAGTGAAATGATAAAAGCTGTGCAAACAGAGAAGAACCGTCGTGTCTTATTTTGAGCTGTATTTGCAGCGCGGGGCCCCCATGTCTGCTGAAACTGACATTCAGCAGGTTTCGAGGTGGAAAACTGTCATGACTCAGGAAACGTCAGCGGCTGCAGCAGATCGGAAAGGTTCTGCAGAGACGTCTGCTGATTTGACAGCTGGCTTCATCTTCATAACAACTTGGCAGGAGACGACATCCAGACGCTAAAGGGAAATGTTCTCCCCTCCAGTTGACGTCTTAAATATTCAAAGCGAACAGAGTTTAAGTTTTTAGCTTCACAAAGTACAACCTGAAGCAAATGGTAGGTGGAAGGCGACTTTTTAGTTTGGATCTCTGACAGAATCAAACTAAAGCTGCAACGATCGATAATTATTCTGACGATTAATTGATTTATCCGCTCAGGAAATTCTGCAGATTTTTTCTATTGAGCCACGTAAGTCTTCCTTGTATAGTGATAGAAATATATTAAAAGACCTAAATAAACATAATTCAATTCCTTCTTAACATGTTTCCTAAACTCAAAAACAGCATTCCTTTAGTTCACACCTGAACATTTGTAGCACAGGATGCATCTGCAGCCAACAAAACAACAGAGCGTTGAGATAATCTGAACTTTTTAGACTAACCAGTTGACAATTAGATGGTAAAAATGCTTATATTTTCTTTCCTAAATACAAAATTTGAACCAAGTGAAGCTAAACTTGGGGAGTTTTGGGGAAAACTTATTTGCAAAGTTTTTTTTCTTAAATGTATATATTTTTGCACAGTTTTGTCTTAATTACTGCTCTAAACATGTTTATTCAGCAAATTGCCTGTTTTACAGCCTGTAAACTCAATTTAACAATCTATTAATATATTTGTTGGCAATTATTTCAATAATCGATTCATCTCAATTAATCCTTTCAGCCATAAAATTGTTGGTTTGCTAATTGCAGCTCTGTAATGTTTGCTTTGATTCTTGTCGTTTCCGTCTGCAGCAGCGGTTTGACATAAAGAGGCTCAAATTCAAAAGGCTTATTTTTTATCAACTGTTAGTCTTGAAACAGAAGCGCAAAGTTGCAAAAGCAAATGACTGACAGAAAAAACTTTAGCTTTTTGTTTCACTGCCCACAGATTTCTTCTAATTGACCACAGAGGACTGCAGCTCGTTTTCAATCAACAACATGACCCGCAGCGCACACACACTGACACACACTGACACACACCGACACACACCGACACACACACACCTTCACGCACACACACATTGCCAAATCCCTGCCCTTTATCTGCTCACACAGATGGCAGGAATCCAATTATCCTCAATCTACAGCAGATTAATTGAAAGTGCCTCATTCTTGGACTTTTCTGAGTGAGTTCAGTCAGAAAACACCAACAGAAAAGATCAAAAATCTTTAAAGCGGGATGGATAATAAACTGGCAACCCAAAACCACAAACAGGTTTTATTCGCATTCAAGTTTGCAGAGTTAAAATAAAATATTTAAGCCAAAACTGCAAAAGTTCACTACTGAATGACTGCTGATGCTTCTGCAGATATTTACATCTGAATATGGAGAAATTTTTACAGATGTAAATCCATCAAGTTGAAGCAACTCGACACGATTCCAGTTTTTACACCATTTTCAACTCAAAAACTAATTTTCCTATTCAAACGGTCTGGAGATTCTGACAGCGCAAACAAATACAACATCTATTTAAAACTATTTTATAAGGTTTAATACTGCATCAAATTACATTTAAACAAAATAGATTTGAGAATAACATTCTGCAACTTAAATTACCATTTAGCTTAGCTGCCTCGCTTTTGCATAAAAGATAAAAAAATATAAAGGTATTCAAAATGGACGTGTAATATGGAAATATGGAGCAAGGATGAACAACCTCAGCACATTTTAAGATAAATTTGAGCATTTTGAACCAATTCAGAATTCCCTGGACTCAGATTGGCGATTTTCTATAAATATAATTTTTTTTGCACCTCTAGAAATCATAGATGGTCAGAAAAACAGTGGAACAAATGGAAAGAAAAATGAATGGCATGATAGAAACATAAACAAATGACCAGACAGTTTGACAGACGGGTGGAGTAAACAGGAAGTCAATGAACGCAACAGGCAGCAAACCCTTAAAAACACAAACATTTCCTCAAATTGGAAAACACCAAAAATCTGACTCCGTCCTTCTCCGAACAGAACAGGAAGAAAACCTGACATCAAAATGATGTTTGTCTCATAATCTCCTGACCCATAATGAGAATAAACCTGCAGAAAATGACGCTGCTGCTGCTCAGCAGGTTTTGCTCCCAGTATTTTGAAAACTGCAGACAGGAAATCGGCTCATCATCACCGACACCGTCTGCGTAAACGTTGGTTGATCCCAAACCAGTCCGGCTTTTTCAAAACGATTAGCGAGTTTGAACACTCCCATGTTGATTCAACAGGACATGTTCCTGTCTGTGTCTCACCAGCATCACTGCAAACACCAACAGAGCCAGGAATCCTCCCAATAACTGCTTGCAAAACACAAACATGTACATTTACCAAATCTTTACTCCGAGCCAACAGACTCGATCTGATTCAAATGAAAACGTTTCAAGCACCAAAGTATCATAAACATGTTCGATTCGTTCATTGTTTTAAAACATTTTACTATTAAAAGGTTTAAACTGGAGGTATCCAAAGTGCGGTTTGGGGCCCAGTTCTGGTCCTTGAACTGTTTTTTATGTGGCCCTCAGCTTCAGGTTCAGAATGATACAAATTAGTTTCAATGAAAAATGTCAAATATGACACAAAGTATTTATCTATTTATAACCAAAATGTCATCATTAGAGCCACAAACAGACTCTGCTGAACCCAAACCAGCTTTTACTATTTATTATACTTGGATAAATGCAGCAAGCAGTTTGAGAGGAAGTGACACAAAATCTGTTCTTATAACTGAGTCCAAATTCATTTCAAAACTATTATGAAAAATCTTAATACAGCAAAGGTGCAAAATCCTATTTATGTTTTCACTTTATAACAATAATTAAAAATACAAATAAATTAAACAAAATTGGATGACGGCTATTTGCGTGATCTTTGTCGTTTTATTATCTTTTTGACAGGATGATTTTGGCCGAAGTGACAAAAAGTTTGTACACCCCTGGTTTAAACCATGAGTGTTAAACTGAATAAACCGGACCAGGCTTTAAGGTGCAGCTGCAGCAGCAGAGCTGAGGGTGGGCGAGGTGAGCGGCAGACCTCATCAAGGCCGTCCCAGACTGCCCCTCCACCCGTCACTGTGACCCACAGAGGAGAGGAGGTGGGGGGCAAATGTAGGTCAGTAGTCGGGGCAGCGTCTGCTGCTCAGAGTGTTTGTGTAGCTCCGTTAAAAAACACTGTATACATCCTAAACTCTGCTGATTTCTTAAAAACAAAACAAAAATACATTTAAAAAAACATTTAAATCAGTGACAGGAATTTAATAGTTAATTTTGATAAATTACAACGATTTTAATTAAATTAATTAAATTTTTTTTAACATAGAATATTCTGACCAGAACCTTTGTATTTGTGTGTTTCCAGTACGCCAATAAATGTGACGCACAAGCTGCATCCGCTAACAGCGTTGGATGATGAAACCGCTTCTCTTGGCTCACTGGGGGTGAATTTCTGCTTTTAAAACGATCTGAAATACACCATCTTGTTAGCACCAAGTTGTGCTAACAAGAGTTAGCCTATCAGCAAAGCTATTCAAGCTAAAGTAGCATCTCACTGCTAAACATGTAGCAGTAGCACAGATGCTAACGCTAATGTCAACAGTTCACATCTCCATGAATGATCAGGAGTTCGACACATTTTGCATCAATATGATGGTTGAACAACAGATTAAAAACAATTAATATCTTTGTTGTTGAGCTCATAAATCTATTTACTCAAATATTTAGCACAAAAACAGTTTTTTTTTTTTTAGTGAGAACTTTTCTTTGTCTATAGTTTTTTATTAAAATGTGACTAATTAATTCCACCCTACAATTTTAATCGAGTTCCACCACTAGTTTCAAAATCCAAACTGAAAAGAGGTTGTGTACATAATCCTGTTTAGTATTCATAGAAGTTGCTATTTGGGATGATTTTTGCAAAGGAATAACCCAAATGCTGGCTCAGCTTAATGTTATGTTAATTTTGCAGCGTTACTCTCTGCATTTTTATCCGTTTGGCTGGAAACCAAACAGACGCATCAAGTATGCAAGAGCCTGTTAGAGCAGCAGAGCGGCTGGATTAATGCAGACTAACGATCGAGGCAGAGCAGCAAGAAAAAATATGCAGGGAGTAGAACTGAGCAGTGGAACGGCAAATCACACGGACTCAATATTCGGCAGGAAGTAGCTGAGTAAGTAGAGCTTGAAACAACGAGGAGAAAGAGCCGATCTCCCAGCACCAGACAGTAAATGTATCTGATCAGATTAATGTGAGTCGGGAATGATAGACCAGACCAGGAGACGTGAAATGATGAGGCTCTTTCTGTTATTAAAGGCTAGAAATGATATTGAACTCCTTCGCTTCTTAAGAACTTTGTCCTCAAGAGGCGAAGAGCATCTAGTGGCAAAAATAAGACTTTGACTGGAACTCCTTGCCGCAAAATCTGTAATTTTTGACTGTTTTCACACCTGAAAGTCCAGTGGACTCAGTTAGATTGGAGACCAAAAACTGCAAAATGTGTTCCATTTCCAGCAGCTGTGGTTCTTTTTCTCTGCACCGAGTCAGACGGTCCAAACCCTTTGAGCAACCTGTTCCCCTCCTTGCCTGTGGGGGCACTGCACCAAAAGCCCTGAAGGAAATGACAAAATCTCTAAAGAAGACACTGAGCCCAACTTCCTTCACAAAATGTAAACAAAAATGGAGAGGTGTCAGATTTTAGCTGTTGGAAGATTTATCCTTTATCTTTGGTAAAAAACCACGAGTCGTTTCTCCCACTAGAGCTAGGCTAACACTTTTGATTTGGTTGTATTTACCCAGAATGCCCTGCTTTTGGAGCAGTCTCCGGTCCGCTTTGCATTCACATATGGATTAAAACCAAACCAGAGTTCACTTCAACTGAACCCAGACTGAGGTTGAGTCTGAATCAGAGTTCAATTCACATTCACACCTCCACAAACAAACCAGACTTTCTAGACAAATGAGCAACAGGTTAAAGCAAACTAATCTGGGCTGGAGTGAATGAACTCTTAGGCCATAACAATCACAAAAAACAAGGCAACATCCTGGAGGGACTGGTTAATAGCTGAGGCGATCTCAAAAGGTCTGGCAGAGAGCAGAGTGTTTTTATCTGCCGGTGCCATTAAGCCTCTAAAGCTCCAGTAATGCTTCACCTGATGGCCGGTCTGAGGACGCACCAGGCTGGAGACCCTTCACTTGTTCCCTGCTGTTCTCAGCCCAGAAGTGAGAATTTCCTGCCAATCTGCGACTCCATTACAGAGATCAGTGTGTGGTCAGGCGTCAGAGAGACGATTACAGTCAGGAGTCCTTCACAAACTCAGAGGACGAGGAAAATTAACACTTTCATTTTTCATCCTGCAATTTCTGCAGTTCTGGTAACAGACATTCCACTTTGCACATTTAACAATTTCAATACACTGCGAGTATTTTTCTCTAGTTTCTAGTGCAAATATCTTAGAATAACTGATTTAAGAAAACTTGCAAGTAATGTTTTAGCAAGACATAGGAATGAAATGCTATTTTCAGCCAGCATTTATGTTGGTGAAAACTATCAGTTCCACTGGATTATTTTATTTAACATTTTCCCCTCTTATAAAGGAAAAATAAAAATTACTGGGAAAAAAAAACTCGTATCTTGCTGAAACGTTACTTGTAAGTTAGTCTCATCTGAAGTCAAATTATTTTAACTAGAAACTAGTGCAAATATCTAAAAAATAGACACCAAGAAGAGTTATTTTAATAATGGTGAGATTTTGTGCTTTAGCTTTTATGCTCGACTGAATAAATACTGAAGGATCTTTGCACCCTTGCAGAAAGAAACCTGCAGAAAACTTGAAAGGATTGTAAAAAAAATAAAATAAAATAAAAGATTTTGAATGTTGTGAAGATTTTAAGGACTTTGCCAATGACACCAGAAGCTGGAAAAGCCATTTTAAAAACGCTGAGCAGATCAGACTGCAAAGGTTACCAGGAAAAACAAAGATCCTGCAGCTGCATGGCTGCCGCTCCGCTAATCGGCGTCTCTGCCATGCGGCTCATAAGCAGCCAGGATCAGTGTCGGATAAAGTCACCGCTTGGCTGATTTCCTAAATTCCCTCATTTTGCCAAAGCAAATAGGCAAAAATCCGAGGCCTGCCAGAGTCAGAACGGCGTCAGCAGCAGATCAAAACTCTCTCTCTCTCAGCTGGTGGACACAAGACCGGCTTTCATTATGAACTCCTGGCTCATCTGAAAGGTCAGAAAGTTCAAAAACTCTGGAGAAGAATTTGTAAACACAGCAAGACTGTTGTCTTCTCTCTTTTTCTAAATAAAGATTTGCTTTTTTTTCCTTTTCCTGTTTGGCTCCAAACTTGGAAAGTACGGTTTTTTTGGGCCGATTTGGGCAAAAAAATAAAAATAAAATGACTTCTGTTTTCTTCAACCTGGTTTTAACTCATCTGATTGGTTCAACACAGAGGACTTTTGTAGTTTTAGGAGTAAAAAACATAAAAACATAATAATCTTCAGATGGTAAATCAGGAGACATTTCATAAATGAATAAGTCTCTAGAAAGTCCCGGGTGAAATCTGTGGTCATGTTAGCGAGTTAAACAGAAACTTCCCACTACAATTAACCAAAATTAGGTCAAAGACCTTTTCTAATTTAAACAGCAAGCAAAGGGAAACTGAGATATTAAAAAAACCTTCTGGGAAATTTTTCAGAGAATCAAAAGAGCAAAAGTGTCTGCAGTTGACCAAGTTTTTAAATTTACTCTTTTATTCCTTTCAGATTTCAGGTGTGGGTTTAGTCCAGGTAACTTTACCTCATTTTAATTCACCATGAGACTGACTGACTGATTATTGTGACAGGCTCAGTTGGTGCAACTTAAACATAAATCTACCAGAGGTTTGAATCATTTTGGCTTTAAATTTAGCCAGTGATATTTCCAGCATTCTTAAAGTCACTGTCTTTGTGCCGCTCAGCTGCTTAAACCCAAGAAGAAATTTCTGTCCCTTAAAAAATATACTGTAGTAAATAGTCGCAATAAACAATAAATCAATTAATCGCATGATAAATTTTACTCAAAAATGGTGTCAAAACAACAATATTATCGTTTGTTCTAATAACTTCTGGGGAAATTTATCGCCCAGCAAAATGTGTTGGTAGTAAAAGTTTGTAAAAATATCTTGCGGTAGATGAAGCAGTAGAAAGTGTGGGATGTGCAGCAGCATCCAGGTGCTGGAGCAGAGCCAGAAGCTCGGTCCCATTACGTAACGCTCCAGATCGTCTCGGCTGCTGGAGCAGGGTGTTGAGACAGCCGGTGAGAAACGGCAGAAAACGGCTCGATTATTACCAAAACGCTGTGGGACAAACAACAGAACCGACAGAAGATCGGCTTCCAGGTCCAACCTGTCCTGCAGCGTCAAGCTGCGAGTCAAACGTCGCCTTCAGCGGTCGCATTCAATACAACAACAAAAACCTTAAAAACTAAGAAATATCAGTTCTTTAATTTCATTAATCTACTTTGGTCCAGACATGGAAACTTCCTACATCAGATTTCCTGTTCAAGGCTCCAATATTTTTTCCAAATTTCTTTGACGCAAACTTTTAAGAAAGCAAGGAAAGGCTGAAAAAATGGTGGATGAAAAGCTGGACAGACAGATTGATCCATGTTTGGACAAACAGATCGATCAATAAATGAGTGGATGGACAGAGTCACAAATGAACGGAGGTATGGACAGACGGATGGAAGTGAATCTTTTACATAATTAAAACAAAATGGTAAGGATGGAGGCACTTATTGCTAGAAATGTACGTATTTATGCAGCCAATAGGACAGGAAATGGAAGGAAATTTTTATTTTTATTTCAAAATAAGAATAACTTATCAACTGGACCTCTAGTTTTCTTTACATGTATTGAAGGAGATGAGGACTTTAAATGTGTTAATTACAGTTCTGGATGATGTGAATCCATAATTTACAGTAATTCTATGTTTTAGGCAGATTAAATGACAAGAATCA
This sequence comes from Poecilia formosa, assembly GCF_000485575.1. Taxonomy (NCBI): domain Eukaryota; kingdom Metazoa; phylum Chordata; class Actinopteri; order Cyprinodontiformes; family Poeciliidae; genus Poecilia; species Poecilia formosa. Next base: position 117,381 of record NW_006800325.1, read on the forward strand.
AACGTGATGAGGGATTGAATAATTAAACTCTAAAAAATTACAAATGAACATCACTGTTATTAAGCTGCAGTAACTTTTATAATTTTTTTTACATAATTTTTGATACAGTCATTTTCTGACAGTTTGGTATGAGAGGCAAAATTGAGCTCTTCTGCCTTCTTCCAATGCTAAATAAAAATAACCAATCAGAGCCAGGAGGCGGGTCTTAGTGCTGTCAATCACCATCTGTGCATGGTGCTGAGTCATCTCAGTCACCAAGGACAGCATATAAAAAGGTTTCTCCATAATGCTAAGTTGTTTCTTCACTATTAGCACCTTTACCAGTGAGTACATGAGAATGATTAACAGCGCTAAGACCCGCCTCTTGGATCTGATTGGTTGTGTTTGGTGCATTTCTTCAATAGTAGCTCAGGGAGGAGATCAATCTTTTCGCAGGTTATCTGTCTCATACTCACAGTTGGGTAATAAATAGTTACATTTACTTGAGTAACTTTTTCGAAAAGAATGTACTTTTAGGAGTATTTTTACTACACTGTACTTTTTACTTTTACTTGAGTACTTTTATTATGAAGTATCTCTACTCTAACTAGAGTAAAATTTCTGGATTTTCTACCCCCTGAATGAAAAACAAACATGTTTTAACTAAAACTTTACCAGATACAGACTCACACCTGCAGTTTTTGTTAAAGTTTCATAAGTTTTTACTGAAATAAAATATTTATTTTGGCTCATTTTGTTATTTATATGAATTATTGTAATTTTTGTTCTTAAAATACCTAAATTTTCCCTTAACTTTACATTTTGGTCCGTCAGATTATGTAATTTTTGAATATTAAATGATTGATAAGTTGATCAGTTATTCAGTACTTGAGTAGACTTTTTACCAAATACTTTTTACTCTTACTTGAATAATTTCTTGCACGGCTACTTTTTACTTTTACTTGAGGAAAATATGTTGAAGTAGTGCTACTTTTACTTTGGTAACTCTGATCATCTTGTACTGTCAGTTTTAACAAATGTGTATAAAAAACATATATGCATGTATTATTTTTTTAAGTATTAGGCACATCATGCAGCTGTAAAACATTACACAACATCAGTTTGCAAACTCAAAGAAAAATCCGGGGTGTTTTCAACAACTGCACACGCCTCAGCCTTAGAAAGGAGAAGTTCATACACACCAATAACATGCTTAAAAATAAATTAAAACCCCAGCAGCACTCACCTGCCCAGCTCGTCTCCAATTTCGTAAAATTCCTCCACATTGTCCGGGTTGAAAACAGTCATGTTGTCCAGGCTCTCCCGTCCTCTTGGCGTCTCTGAACGGCTTCTCACAGCGGCACCATCCCTACCAGCCTCCGGTCGGCCCGGGGACCCGGACACCGGTCTTCCTCATAGCTGTGGCTCTCTGGTGCATGTGAAAGGCATCAGAAGGAGGAACAGGAAAGTAAGTGACCCGGTCAGAGATGTTTGGAAACGGAAACAATGGGATCCCCCAAACGGGCTGAGAGATGAACCTGCGATCCGTCCACCCAGTCCTCACGACCCGCTATTGTTCCCCCTCGTTTATCTTCCTTGAGTATTGCATAAAAGAGCCCATTTTAACAGAAATTCATATTACATCGTCACCGGTTCTGAGTGGAAAACAAACCACCCATGGGGAGTTTGGTGTAGCCATGGGAAACCAGCTAAGCTACGAGTCCAGGGAGGAAAATGACTGTTTGAGTCATTTCTTACAAATTATGACCCGGACAGGTGTCTAAGCCCAAACTGTAGGAGGATAAAAACTGTAAAACGTGTCATAAAAACAGTACAAACCTGAAACACTGTAGCTGTTCTCAATATAAAACCACGAGCAGCAGCTGCCCTGTAACGTTTTATTCAACCCCACTGCAGTCCGAAAAAAATCAACATAAACGCTAGCTTCTGACCGTCACCGCCCCTTTTTTAGTCCCCGAAACTGATACAAATTTAATGGGAACTGAATAAAGTATCTTACGGTGTGCCGGTGTGTGTCCCGCTGCCAAATGAAGCCGAGATTTCAGGCGTTTTGCGGGAGGCGGTGATCCAGGTTTGGCTCACGGAAGACAAATGCTGGTTGGAACGGGAGAAATCAACGTTAACAATGTGAAGCGGGCTACTCCTGGTGACGCCTTCGCGTACTGTGGGAAATGTGGGGGCAGAGATAACTACAAGTTGATTGTAAACTGCGGATACTTCAGGACGCTTCTTATTAGTACACAGGTTGGTTTTAATGTTACTCAGAAAGAGCCGCTGTGCTCAGGGTGAATTATATGTTATCCCAAATGCGTGGAAGAAATAGGAAGTCTAAATGTCAGGTTTTTTGTCGTTACGTAAATGCACCGGCCTTGTGCGGAGTGTAGGAGCAGGTGTAGCCGCAAGAGGGCAGCAGAGATTTCACTTTTACTGCATTTTAGATCGAATTAGAGCATTTTTGTTTTGTTTATGTTTTTTCGGGGCCTGCTGGAATGTAAAACATAATTTATATCCACAGTTTTCAGACTGAGGAACACTGGACTGCCTTTAGTAAAACCAGGATGTTTTCTTCTCTTACTTGAAAAGTAAACACAAAAATATTACTTAAAATGTTTTAGACAACTTAAAAAGTCCATGGTGATATATAGGCAGGGGTGAAAGTAAGGGGGTTACGATCGGGTACTGCGTACCCCTAAAAGATTGTGCTGGGATATGCAGTACCTGCAAGAGAGGGGAGCCGCTGTCTGCTGTAAAGAATCAATGGGTTCATTGTGCAGCCGTGAGTGATTAGTTTTTCAAGAACAATCCAAAACATGACTTAATCAGTTAATAAATAGCTCCCCGTCCCCCTCCTCCATTTCATATTGTTTCTGAACTCTTCGATCGTGGAAGGTTTTGAGTTGATCTCGGCATTAGGTGACAAACTGACGCCGCCAGGACGCTGAGACCAGCACGTCCTCCTCTGATTGGCTTATCAAAACGTTCATAACTTTATTAAAGAACAACAATAACAAAAAAGTCAACAAAACGTTTTCAAATTAATGACCCAACAAAAATAATAATCTCAGTAATTATTGTTTCAACAAGGTTTTTGCTCAATTCTGTGCGTTTCGGTTCCATTATCAAAAGAGCAGGAGTTTAAAATTAACTAATCAACCACCGCTGTGTTCATGAGAGGCTTATTAATGATCGCAAAATAAATATCAAGCCTGAAAACCTGATATCATAACGGACTGAATGTTTTAAACGTA
>NW_006800325.1:120638-121958 GCF_000485575.1 Poecilia formosa
ATTTAAAATAACTAAGTGTAGTTATTTTAACCAGGGGTGAAAGTAGGGGGTTACAGTAGGGTACTGCGTACCTCTAAAAGATTTAGCGGGGTTACGCAGTACCTGCAAGAGAGTGGAGCAACTGTCTGCTGTAAAAAATAAAATAAAATAAAAAAGTCATTGGGTTCACTGTGCAGCCGTGAGTCCACCTACTAATCAGCCGTGACTGATTAGTTTTTCAAGAACAATCCAAAACATGACTTAATCAGTTAATAAATAGCTCCTCCCTTCCCCCCTTTCATATTGTTTGTGAACTGTTCGTGCTTTACTAGATCAGCGGCTGCAACACGTCGATCGCGGAAGGTTTTGAGTTGATCTCGGCATTAGATGCTGACGCCCCCATGACGCTGAGACCAGCACGTCCTCCTCTGGTTCCTTAAAACGTTCACAACAACAAAAAAAAGCCAACAAACGTTTTCAAATTAATGACCCAACAAAAATAATAATCTCAGTAATTATTGTTTCAACAAGGTGTTGCGCAAAATTCTGTGCGTTTAGGTTCCATTATCAAAATAACTAGCAGAGCAGGAGTCTAAAATTAACTAATCAACCACCGCTGTGTTCATGAGAGGCTTATTAATGATTGCAAAATAAATATCAAGCCTGAAAACCTGATATCATAACGGACTGAATGTTTTAAACGTAATCTGTGGTCGGCTCGAGGGGCGAGCGGTTGCCACGGCAACGGGTGTGCTTAAACGACAGAGAGTAAAAAGTAGGAGTGGTTTAGAGTTGATCACCTGTTCAGTTATTTTACCTTTGTTTACCTTTGTCTTGAGCATCACAGCCGCTGTAGTTTCTGAACTTCAATAAACAAACTTGGACTAATTATCTCGTTCTTTGTGAGTATAGTCATGTACAGCAAACATCAAACACTGTAAATATGTTTAATTAAGTATTTAACAAACAAATGGCTTCTACCGTGATAATTATGTGAAATTAAATTGTCTAATTTAAAAATAATAGTTTTATTGCTCTCTGACATCTTGCTTTGAGCTCAGAGTCTGAGAGGCTTTTCCTCTATCAATTTTTTTTTAATGTTTTTGCTTCTTATTTAGTGGAAATATTGATGTTGATGATACTTTCTCCAAAATGATAACCTTTTTCAACCTTAAAGCTCCACTGTTGAAAATGAGGCTCTAACATTCACAAATGACAGTGAAATAAAATCCAGTCCAACATCTGGTTTGAGGTGATTCCTCTGGAGCCTGTTGGAGGAAAAATATCCCAACTTCAGAAGATGAGCTTCTGTTTGTCGGGAGAGGACCCAAATTTGGGTCC
>NW_006800325.1:123436-200031 GCF_000485575.1 Poecilia formosa
TATATATATATATATATATATACTTTTGTCATAGTCCTAGAAGAATTTAAAACTACTCTCACCCCTGTATATTAATTAATTTTCCCAATTTACAAGGTAGAAACTTTCCAGCAGCTTTCTAGTTAACTTACTTTAAATTGTCCTTCCAAAAACGTCCCAAGAAAGTTATTTCCCAGGTTGTTGCTGGAGGTAACTTGTAGAAACTGTTATTTGTAAATGTGTGCATTATGCATTTATTAAAAATACATTCCAACAAACATTTGATGCAACATCTATCCGTAAATGTCTTTGTACATATATGAGTTGATGCACAAATACTGCTGCACTTAAAAGATTAATACATGGGTCAGTTTAAAAAAATAAAGTGGTAAAAACAAAAAAAATAACGGAATGAAATGATCTCAGAAGAATATATTTGCAGGGCTGCAGAAGAAACAGGTTACAGGTGAGCAGGTTCAGCGATGCAGGAGACTGAGGACATCTAGTGGGCAGAAGGAGTACTGCAACAACACATGTCTGATCCAGATGCATAAAATTATGCATAACAGACTCAATTATTTACTGTATTCACCAAAGGTGACAGAATCAAAATGATTTTCACAGTTTCCTGCATGAGGATAAAGGTTCAAAGACATTTTGAAACATTTTTTAATCAAAATGCCCAATTTTAAGGATGTTAAAATGTTTTAAGACATTGACAATATACAGATCTAAAATACAGAAATGGTTTTCTATGCGAGTTATTATAATCCTAAATAAAACTAAACAGTTTAAAGTGCTTTAAGAAGGTTTTTCATTGAGTTTTTCTGCTCAGTTTCATTGAGTCATGGAGAAAGTTTTCATCTTTTAGGTCACTTTATTACAGATAAAACATTTGAAGTGTATAAAAAGATACAAAACGTTAATCAGAAGTGCAGTATGGTAAATCGGAGGAAGTGATCATATATATCCCATCACCATAGCAACGATGCAGCTAAACAGCACAGCAGAAAACAAGAAGTTCCCACTGCAGAAAGACACTCGGAATACATTCTTTAAGGCGATATGACATTTTATATATATATATATATATATTCATTCTTCAAGATGAAAAGCATACAGAAATTATTGCATCTTTTAGCTGCCATGCAAAATGTCAAATTATCAGCATCCAGAACAGGTTCTGTTGTACAAGATTCAAAATAATGTCATCTTTTCTGAAAACACCAAAGATGCAAAAAAACTTTTTTCTTTTGACTTGTTTGAATTTAAAACAAAAACAGATCCAAGTTCAACTTTGATTTCCAGCATCAAATAACTATAAACAGTCATCTGCAACACGTAAGCTTTAAATATCTTTGGTTCATCACCAGGGACAAAATTTGCATAATTCAACTGGATTTGGGGCAAAAACAAAAATTAAAACTTAAAAACAAAACAAAAAACAAACAAACACAAAAACACTTTCTCTTAACCAATTTAAAAAATGCATATACAATTTTCTGTTAAATATTTCTGTAAATACTGAAGTATTACAATATATAGTATAACATATTTAATTAAGATTTGTTCATTGACAGAAATCATCCCTGTTTTGACCAAACTAACATATTATTATCATCTCCATGTTGTTTTAATTTCAAGGTGTGCAGATCAAGTTAGTTAAACAGCATTTTAAGTGAATGGTTAAAGTATCCAGCTGCAAAATAACAAAGACAAAAAAACAGACAAAAAAAAAGAAAAAACAGACTTTACATGATTTCTGACCAGAAGATGAAACGTTTTCTGACAAACTGACACAGAAATGAAGCAAAAACATGATCAGCTTCACGATGTAAAGTTCATAACGATGAAGTTCAGCATCTTTGTTTTTTGGTCACCTCTAACTGTGAAAGCACCAACAACCAGGCAGATGACTCAGGAAGCGTCTCTGAGCAGCTAAAAGTCGGACCGGTCGTGTTTGTAGTGTGTCTGCTGTTCGACAGAATCGACCAAAATGGATGAACTCAAAAACATAAAATCACAGAAATGCTTCCTTAGAGCTGCAGTGCAAAATATTACTGATCAGTAAGTAACAAGGCACACTTTAAAACTGAAGAATATGTTGGTTTTTATAGATGTTTGAAATCCACAAATAGAGAAATTAAGTAAAGAAGTAAAACCAGAAAATAAAAATCCTTCAACAATAAAAGAGTCAATATTAAGTTTTAATGAACATCTGCAGGAAAAATGTTTAATTTCTGTAAAGACAAAACCAATAGTTGGGGGATTTTAATTAATCTATTTGTTAATTAAAAACCTTTACAATTTTGAATAATAAATAAATCACACATAAAATTATGGGGAAATAAAAAGGTAAAACATTTCTGCTTGGTTTTCAAACCTAAAATATAGAGATTTAAAGAGAAGCAGCAAAAACTAATGAGGTGAATAAAATGGGCTGGAAACCACTGCTGAGGGGTGTACTTAGTTATTTTATAACAAACTCTAATCTTTTCCACTTTGGCTTCATCTTTGTTTTAGAAATAATGACAGACAGGAATCTGTTGAACGTTTTTGCACACTTCGAGTTAGATCACATTATTTTTTAACACGTCCTGATATTCATGATTCAGAAAACGTATCACACAGAGACATTTCAGGATTAACGGCTGATATGTTGTTCTCTAGCCAACGATCGACAGCATATAAACACCTTAAAACCGATTAAGTCCCTTAAATTTATTTGAATAATGAAAACATGTTTAATAAATCCCCCAAAAGAGCCAAAATACCACAGAAAAAGAGGAGCAGCAGAGTAACTTCTATATGTTTTAAACATGCTGTTATCTCTCACCATCCAGCTGGACTGGATGGTGGACCGTTATTACACACAAGAAGAAGAACAAGGAGGCAGTTAAAGAGGGCCTATTATGCAAAACTCACATTTTTGCATGTCTTTGTAATAAAATTTAGTCTCCACTGCTTCTTAAAACAGCCTAAGGGCTTAAAAAGACAGTTTTTGGCAATAAGTTGATGTTTTTTGGTGTCTGGAAAACGACTCGTTACAAAAACTTTCATATTGTTGAGTCATACTGTGCCGTTACTTAGCAACCAAAGTGGAGCTCCATACAGCTGGTTTTATCGCTGTACAATGGCTGCTGGAAAAGACAAGTGTTTACTTGTTGATTTAGCACCAGAAACCAATTCCTGCATTCTGGCTGACTGTGCAGAAGGCTCCACTTCTGTTTTTCAAATTTGTAAGGTTGTATAATCGTGCATGTGTCTGCAGCCATTTTCACGTGTCAGTCTAAATGTTGAATTGGGGGGTGTGGCCAGCAGCAGCTTATTTGGATTTAAAGTGAGAAGACGTCCTAAAGCAGCTCATTCTGACAGGAAATCTCATTATCTAAAATGATTTTATGTAAAAAATGCAATGAACATGTTTTGAATAGGCCATAGATCTATCCTAACCTGTTCAAGGAAGCACAAATGAAGAGAAAAAGAAGAGTAAAGTACTGACAGCAGCGTGTTTTTGCTGGTTGTTCCCTCTTTACGAAGCTCTGCGTCGCGTCTGGACTCCCAGGATTACGAAGGTCTGGGCAGTCTGTAAACATGATGACACTCTGTGTTTCCCAACATGTTAAATCACTTCCATTCTCTGCTTGTTGCTGCCTGGAAGCTCACTGATCTGTTTCTGTGTCTGTTATCAAGTAGATCCGTCCGTTAGCGTCCCACCTGCTGCTTCCTCCAGGTTCAAACTTAAACATCTGACGCCAGTAAACCGTTTACCTCTCAGAAGTGAGGGCTGCCGTTCCTTTAAATGAAACTGTCAGCGAAAAAATTTCCACAGAAACCTCAGAGTTTCTGTTTCCCTCCAGAAGTTTAATTAGCTTCCTTCTCTCATAGATCGCCGTCGCTGAACGTCCTGTACATCTGCAGCGAGGTCACCTCCACGTCCGGCACCTTCAGGTTCTGGGGCCGGCCCGTCGGGCTGTAGCCGGCCGACCGGCCCATGGGGCTGAACCCCGTGGCGGCGCGCCCCACCTGGGGGAAACCCGACGCCCGCGACACGGCGGGACGCCTCAGGAAACGGCCCGACGTCACCAGGTCGCCGTAGCCCTGCGCGTGGGAGAAGGCGTAGCCCGAGCGGCGGGAGCTGGTGCGGCGGATCCGGGAGCGGCGAGGCGGAGGAGGAGGCGTGGCTCTGGCCTGCCTCACCTTGAACATTACCTGGAGGTCAAAGGAGGAGAAGAAAAGATGGAAAAACTGTCTGGTGTGACGTGTGTCTCAACGTTGGAAGGAATGTTTGGATCATTAGAAACTTAAGCTGAAATACTACAGAGTCAGATGTTCAATCTTCACGTATAGTTATTACCGCTGGGATATTGATAAAGTCAGAAAATAATCCTTTTACTCTTTTTGTACACTTTAGCTTTTCAACGAAGCTGTTCAGCACTAAAATAGCATCTCAATGCTAAACAGGTAGCAGCAGAACAGACACTAATGTCCAAAGCTAACATTTCCTGAAACTCTGGAAACTGAATGGGTAGAATAACACTTTCAGATTAAAAACAATAAATATATTTGTTATTGAGCTCATTTTTCTTATTCCATAATTGAACATTGAATAGCATGTTGCTTTCTCTAAATGAACGAGGGACACGCTTCATGCAAATGACATTCCAGCAGCCGCTGTGCATTGGTGAGAATGCAAAGCGGCTCCTGGTGTTTCCTGCACCTTGTCATTGATGGTGGGGCAGAGCTGAATCAACAGGAAGCGGCAGGTGACCACAGGAAGTACGCACAGGATGGAGGTCAGGATGATCGTCAGCCAAACGTTGGGCTGGTTCAGAGAGTTTCGAGCCGTTCCTAAAGAAACAAACAAAACAGAATAAAATTTACTTTTTAAAAATCAGGTTCAGTCAGACATGGATGAAACTTTTGGCTTCTTTAAAATAACATTTAATGACAACAAAAATGATATATCTCAACCAAATATGGGAGAAATAAAGGAATAATAATTATAATAATAACTAAAAGGCAATGTTCTCAAGGCTCAATAATGAATAAAATATTTTAAAAATAATTTGTTTATCCTTTAAACAGAAAATAACAAAAAGTCTAAATGTGAAAACTTGAATTTTTAATTAAATTTAGATCTAAGTTATTGTGGTAAATGGTAAAATTGTTGTTTTGAGTCAATTTTCCAGTAACATAATGGCAAAATAATGTAAGAACATATTCTCTAAGACCAATAAACTTTACATTTTAATGGACATTTAAAACTGGCACTGGAAGACATTTTAAATATACAAAATACATAAACAAAAACAACAAATAAAATGGATTATAAAATCTTTGCAAACAAAATTGTTCCTCTAAAAAAGAGCTGGTTGAGATCAAAGCACCAGACTGAAGACTTTTATCATCCAGTTTTTGGTGGAAAGAGAGAAAGAGAAAAAGATAAATCATGCAAATGGAAGTTATTGGGCTTATTTTAAATTATCATGTGATTAACCGATTTACGTATTTTGTTATTTAATGCAGGCCAAGTCCAGTCAGCGTCGCTTGAAGCCAACAGATCCTCACCTATGAAGGGGAAAGCTGATGGAAAGATGAGGAACATCCCGTTGCTGTACATGGTGAAGGTGACGGCGAAGTACATGGCCAGGCTTCCCAAAACGAAGAAGGTGTTCACCGCCGTCCAGTAGGACATCTCCAGCCCCAGCTACCGACAAGCAGACAGACCATCTCCAAAATGCTCACTTCACTCTGCAAACGCTAAGCAACAGGCTGATCCTCCTCACCTGGATGCTGACTGCAAACAGCAGGCAGGTCTGCGTGAGCAGGGCGAAGGACTGGTAGTCGGCCACGTCCTTCCCGTCGCCCCTCACCGTGTCCTGCAGCGCGGCGTACGGGATGAAGAACAGCACCAGGGAGCTGTAGCAGCTGTGGACGGCACATTTGAAGAAGGCCGTCTTGCTGAAGTACAGGTTGAGTTGGCCGGGAATGTAGAGCTGTGGGTGCTGGAAACTCCACACGTCGTTCACATCCTGACCAGCAGAGGGAGACAAAGGTGACGACTCTGAATCCAAATTTTAGGTATAAACTCCTTCTTTTGCACAATTCAAACAAATACACAAGATTAAAATTTAGTTTTGTTTTTTGGAACATGGATCAAAAAGCTATGAATCAGTTGATCTAAAGTTGGTTGATCTTATCGATAGGCTAACAATTTTTTGTTTTCTCTTGTATCAAGACAATCCACCATCTTTCCATAACATAAAAGGCGAAATGTTTCTGTCAGCTGAGTTAAATACTGACTGAAAAAATAGAAAATCGAGGTTTTCTCATCTTTTTGTAACATCCGGCTGAATGAAGAGCTACTTTAGTAGCTTGTTGAGTGTTTATATTTCAAAAAAGAACCGCATAAAGTGCGTTTTAGTGACAGTTTCTCTTTTCACAAATCATAATATGGCCACCATGTTTGATTATATATCGCTTAAAGATGGCCAGTGGCGCCCTCTGCTGGATGGAGGCAAAATTACAACAATAAAAGAAGGCCTAAGCAGACGGTATTATTAGTTCGTCGACTGGAACTAATTTTAATCAAATAAAATATGACAATTAATGATTATTACCTGATCAAACAGGCTCATTCCCAGAACAGGCAGAGCTGTGTACATCAGGTTGTAGAGCGTGATGAACCATTCGTCATACACCGTCTGAAAGAGCAAAGTCAAGTTCAGATTTCTTTTTTTCTGGCTGGTGAAAAACAGGCGTTTAAATGCCAGGACTCATCTCCGGCTGTCCCACCTGCGCCGAGAATCCACAGAAGAAGGCAAACCAGAAGTGGACGAAGGTGAAGGTGAAGTTCTTGTAGAAGAAGTAGCGCAGGAATTTGCACATGCGCAGGTAGGACCAGCGTCCGTGCACCAGCAGGAGGCGCTGCAGGAAGCGGAACTGGGCGAAGGAGTAGTCGCTGGACAGGACGGCCTGCATGCCCTCCTGTCCTGAGATGCCGACACCAATATGAGCCGCTGGAGGAGACGGAGAGAGAAACGATTTATTTAATGATGAATTAAAAACAGAGGGACACTTGCAGAAATATACTTAAAGTAAAACAACTGGATGACTGGCTTTTATAATGATGGATTTTATAATGAATTGATGGATGTACAGATGGATAGATGATCTTTATTCCAATAAAACACCTCCGGCTCTAAGCTGTCATCCCTTTATTCTCCAGTAGGTGGCAGAAAAACACTAAAATCGTGGAGCATCACAGTTTTCTGTGTTCAGCAGCAGATTAAGACTAGATGCTGTTTCTGTCAACATGAGAAACAAACTGAGGAAGTTACGACTTTCTGTTTTATTCCACACTGTTGTGTCATTATGATCACCTTTAAAATGCAAAACTCACCATAGAAAAAACACATTTCATCATTTGTTTCAGAAAACATGAAGCGTGAGGTTATTACCAAACTGACTATAACCAAAGCCTTGGACGCAGTGGTACCTTTGATCATGCTGACGTCGTTGGCTCCATCGCCTATAGCCAGAGTTACCGCCTTCTTGTACTTCTTGACCAGCTCGACCACCTGGGCCTTCTGCAGCGGCGTCACCCTGCAGCAGATCACCGCTTTACACAAACACGCCGTCCTGAGGAACTCCAGCTCCATGCTGCTCTCCAAGGCGTACGCCTGACCGACAAAGACAGGAGCATTACTCATAAACATCCAGGCTCATTGATTCATTGGCCAGCAGAGGGCGCTGCTGTAACGTACCAGACTGTGTCCGTTGATAACGAGTCCATACTCCCCATTGGCCTCCTCGTCTTTAATCAGATTTTTACTCTTCTCCTCTGTCAAAAGCAGGCTGTTTGCTGCTCCGTCTGGTTTCATGGAGTTTTGTGCATTTCTGCTCCAAAAATCAAAACCACAGCTGGTTAAATTAGAGCTTAAAACGACTTGGCTTCATAAGGATTTTAGAAATGTTCCTGTGACCTCAGTTCTTGTCTGACATCCTCAGGCGAGTGACCCGAGACGATGAAGATGTCTTTCATTTCCTCCCGCAGCAGGTTGCACGAGTAGCCGATGTTTTCTGCCGTTTCTAAAAGACAAACTAAAGCTGCAACAAACAAGCCTGAACAAAGTCTCAGTCCAGGTCAAAGTAAAGAATCCCTTCACACACAGAGCATGAAATGTCACATTTAAGATCTTTTAAGATCTTTTTAATGCCACCATGAAGTTTTGCCTGACAGAAAAATTTGAGACCTGTGATTACTGTATTTAAGGCCAACTTACATTTTATTCATTTTAAGACATTTTGATTGGACGACACCTGGATGAAAGGTAAATTGATGACCCTCTGTTATTTCAAGGAGTGAAGGCAGGGGCGGAGCTACAGGGGGCGCTCTTCCCTCACAGATCAGAATGACAACATTATTTATATACACACTTTAAATCAGATATTTGCAAAAGACACAACCTCTTTTTATTTCTTGGTGTCTGAAGTTAAATCTGATCAAACTCTTTTTGTTTCAGGTCAGTTAAAATTACCAAAATTATTTATATTTCCTAATTGCCAGAAAACTTTGCTAGATTTTTTAAAATAGATTTTTCTGAAATCTTCCTTGAATTGGGAAGTTGCCTTTTCAGCTGTATGACTTGGGTCAAACCTTTTGGGTTTCATATAAATATCTTAGTTGTTCTCATCCATGAGCCCCCCACCACCGTGGCCCCCCGGGGGTAAAAGTCTAGCTCCGCCACTGCATGCAGGGGATATTGAGCATATTGGCTGCTTTTTAGCTGAACTTGTTCATGTCAAACAAAGTTTTCCATTAAATACCTTGCTTGTCGCCAGTCAGAACCCAGATTTTGATGTCCGCTTTGGCCAGCTGCTCGATGGTCTGAGGCACTCCGTCCTGCAGCTTGTCTTCGATGGCTGTTGCTCCCAGCAGCTGCAGACCAACACAAACAGCAACATGCATTAAATCCAGTTAGCTTCCTGTTTTTATCTGTTGTACTCCAGATATTTATTCATCTTCCTACCAGCAGGTCCTTCTCTATCTCCTCGTACAGCTCATCCAGTTTGCTCTCCTTGTCTTCCAGCGAGGTGCTCGCCTCATGGTGGCGCTCTCTCCACCGGCTGAAATACTCCTCGTCCAAATCTTTGTAGGCTAGAGCGAGCGTCCGCAATCCCTCCCCTGCAAATTCCTGCAGATCAGCATGCACATACTTATAAGGACAAGCCGTAAGAAGATGCAGCAAATGCAGCAGCGATAGCATCTGAAGATATAAACAAAGTCAAACTGAAGCATCCGGCTGCGTAAATCATAAAGATTCCCATCTAATAAAACTAACAGTGAGAGAAAAAAACAGACAGTTTTGGTTTTGAGTGTTTTTCTGTCATAATCATGATCTAAGCTAGCAGACATGAAGTGAACAGAGAGAGGAGGGAAAGCATGTAAAGAATCCAAACCAACTAAACGTGACCTTGGTGTGAATAAGAAGGTTCTGGCAGAGTCAGTACATGTAGTAACAAACACGTAGGCTACATGTACGCCTTAGCTAGCAGATATAATTAGCTTAAGTTAGCTAAGCGAATTATGCTAGTTCACCAGTAAGTACTACAGTCAATAACGCTGATATTTATGTTAGTATCACACAGAGGTGGGTAGAGAACTCAAAAACTATAATCAAATAACAGTCATAATGTACTTATATTGCTTATAAGTTATGTAGGAATGAGGCGAGGAATACTTCCTAGCTTGTGGCTTGTTTGTTGTTGTCATAGCAACTCCATAGCCTACCAAGATGGCTGCCAGTTACAAAGTTGCTGTAAGTGTGATGTCACATGAGAACTATCTATTGAATATTCAACCATATGTGTTATGTGTTGATATCGATCACGTGTCTGTTGCAATATATATTGTTATTGATTTATTGCCCAGCCTGATCAGCCTGATCAGCCTGATCAGGTGGAGGGACTGCAGTCGTGCAAACAAGTGGAAACCAAAGCATGAGGAGGAAAAGCAGCTTCACTGACGTTCAGGTGATCCGTGGTGACGTCCATCAGTTTGCTGCAGGACTGGTGCAGCCTCTCGTAGATGATCGTGTCGGCGCCTTTGCAGTAGAGAGAGAGCTTCCCCTCCGGACTGCGCACTGTTTACACACACACACACACACACACACACACACACACACACACACACACACACACACACACACACATCAAAGTCTTGGTTCCATTTAGCAGGAAACAGAAACTCAACGCCAAGCAGCTCAGAAAAATCCGGGCTTCTCACCGATGACGGACATCCTCTTGCGGACATTGTTGAAGTCGAGGATCGCCAGCAGTTCGTAGCTGCGCTGATTTCCCATTTCCACAATGGAAATGCTGTCGGGTGTTCGCGAGCGGAAGACGAATCCGAAGTTTCTGGCCGCAGTAACGAGCGCGCCTTCGTCTGGAGACTGGGCCTGATAGAGAAGCTCTCCTGCAGGAGAAACAGGGTGACTTCCTGATTCAAGCCAGAGAGAAAAGCGGGACGTTTTCCACCCACCTTCCTTCTTCTCCTCGGCCATGACGGTGTGGCAGAGCGCCAGCAGCCTGAAGAAGGCGTGGACCTCTGGGTTCTCCAGCTTCACCGCCTCCACCAGCGCGTGGTCGTAGAAAACGAACCGCGGGTCGGCCAGCGCGTTGAAGGAGAAGTCCACCGGGTCTTTAAGCTGCAGGTCAGGACGTAAACGGACCTTTAGTCTGACGTCAGGATGAACGCGTCCCAACAGCAGCAGTTAAATCTGCATCAGCTTCTGACTTAAAATGAAGCTCAAAACTTAACAACTGCTGTTTTGAATTTAAAAATGTTGGTGGAAAATCATCTCAGACTAAGAACTACATTTTTTAAATCACGAGAATTAAGTTATTGTTTTAGCTGAATAAAAATGCAACATTACTAGAAAAAATGCATGAAATTAAGTGGCTTTAATGAGAAAAATGCTTGAGAAGAGTTATGAAGCTCAGATGTGACCAACTTGGTAAGTCTTTGATGTTTTTTATTCGAAATAGACTCAGACGTTTCTGTAATCATTTCAAAGTCCAGCAACTGATAATAATCTGATGCTGATGTGTTCAAAGTATTTCCTTATTCATGAATTTATTTACTTCCCATAAAATAAACAACTTTTTTTTTATATAATTACTTTATTCTTGAGTATTGACAACTATTTTTGTATTTTACAACTTTATTCTCATGTTATTCTGACTTTATGACTTTAGTCTGGTAATATGACTATCGTCTTATTACAATTTAAGTTTTGTAATATGATGACTTTATTCTCCTGTTATTACATTTTAATTATTAAGTTTTTATTTTCATGTGAAAACTTTCAAACTGTTTTTTCCTTAGCCTTGCCCTAAAACTCCCCAAATAAATGCAAGTAAATTAAATTTTACTTGAATTTTTATTAACTTACCTCAGAAATATCCAGTCTCTGACCTGTGTAGTCGTAAACATCTCCTGCAGAAACAAATAAATATGCATACTTAAAACATTTCAACAAATAAATAAAATACAGAATAATAATAATAACAGATTGAAGGAGTGAACTAAAGCCCTGCATGTTGCAGAAGTTTTTATTGTTGTTGGTTTAAAACCAGCAGTGAGGCGTCTTATCTCACCGTAGGACTTCCCGTTGATGGAGCATTTGTTGAAGATCATGATGTTCTGGGTGAGCGTCCCCGTCTTGTCGCTGAAGACGTACTTGATCTGGCCGAGTTCCTCGTTCAGCGTGGTGGTGCGCGCCTCGGCCGGCGTGTCACTGCGGGAATAATACATCTTCCTGTCCCAGTCGATGTAGAAGCTGTTCCCCAGCCGAATTATTTCCACACTGCAAAAAGACGCAGCAGGTATAATATTTGGCTTTTTTGCGTTAAGTGATGTGAAAGTGTGCGGACAGGTCACCTGACGTAAAGCGAGATGGGCACCACGGTGTTGAGGATGATGATGTAGGACCAGAAGGTGAGGAAAGCCGAGAAGCCGGCGCTGTGTTTTCTCTGCAGGAAGACGGTGAAGTTGGAGCCGTTCTTTACCTCCCAGATGTAATTCCCGATCGCCAGGATCATGCACATGAACACCAGAGATCCAAAAATCTACAGAATGAGAGCAAAAAGCTTCTTTATCGTCAGGGACACAAGTTCAAGTTTATTTGTACATTTCAGCAGAGAAGCAGTTCAAAGTGCTTTAAAAGCACAAAATATAAAGTCATCAGTAATTAAAACGTTGCATTTTGCCAGGATTACACATCAAAACGTTGGTTAGTGTTTCATTTATTATGTTTCAAAAGCAACTTCATCCAGCTGGGTTTTAGTCTGGGTCTAAAGGAGCTCAGTGTTTCGGATGTTTGTCAGTTTTCTGGAAGTTTGTTCCAGATTTGTGGTGCATAGAAGCTGAATGCTGCTTCTCTATGTTTGGTTCTGGTTCTGGATGCAGAGCAGAACCAGAACCAGAACCAGAACCAGAGGAGCTGAGAAAACCCGTCTCATTTTTTACTTTTTATAATGTTAGCGCCATAACTCTTCATCTACGTCTCTTTCTGTCCACAAGTTGAGTTTAATTTAAGGCCAAATAATCAGAAAATAAGTCATTATGTAATTTAATGCACTGTTAAATAATCCAAACTGATTATTTTTTATATTTAAGTTGCTCTAATTATTCCAAACTCAATTCATGTTTAACTTGATAAGAAATTAATCAGATGATAGATTAAAATGAGCTCAATATTTTCTATTCTGGTGATTATTTTTTATGGAAAGTTAGTTTATAGATGGACCATTATCAGTTTTATTTATGATTTCAGTTAATTGTGGCTTTAGTACCGTTTAAATTATTGTTTTTCTTTTTGGTTATTTAAAATGTCTTCCAGCTCCAGTATTAAAATTACTTTACAAAATTAAAGTTTATTGGTCTTTAAGAGGAGAAGTTTGCATTGTTTGCATTGTTTATTATTGTTCGTATCGTTATATTTCTTATGTACTGGGATATTTTATCATCCAGCAAAATTTGTTGTTCTAACAAATTTTCTAGCTCTTGTGCGTCCTGCCCCTTTCTAATGCCGCCCTGGGCAAACACTCATATTAAATAACTGAATAAAACAAAGAACGTTGTATAACTATGTCAGGATGCCGTCTAAAAACATTTTTAAAAAGTTTCAAACTCACACACAGAACCAGAACGTTCATCAGTCGGTCGATGCTGGTTCTCTTGAAGGTGCTCTTCCCGCTGTTCTGCATCAGCTTCGTCTCCTGACCTGCAAAACAAACAAAGCACGAGTAAGATTTTCATTTCGTTTGGAGTTTTAGATTAAACCTGAGCGAAGCGCCTGGCTGACCCCCGAACAGCACCAGGCCGAAGCACCAGTCGGTGTTCCTCAGGGTGCAGCCGCGCAGCAGGATCTTCTCGTTGTCCAGCGGGTATTTCTGGCCGGCGAACGCCAGAGTCCCGTTGAAGCGGTCCAGACGATTGTTGGGGGGTTCGCAGCGAACCTCGCCTTCAAACCAGACACAAACGCCGTAAATACTAGAGAACTGGAATAATGATGAATATCAGCACTTTTTAGTCCCTTTCTGTCGCTCTTTCTAGCTTTTTGAAGTAGATTTTAACAAAAATTGTATTAATGTAAGACTGGCACTAATTCAACAGATGTTTCCTCAAGTAAAGGTAAAAAAGTATTTGGTAAAAATTACTGAGTAACTGATCAAATTGACAATCATTTAATGCTTAAAAATGACATTATCAGGTGGACCAAAAAAATCTGACAATAATTCAAATAAGTGACAAAAAATAACAAAATGAAGCAAATCAGTTTCTTTCAATAAAAAACTTATGAAACTTTAACAAAAGCTGCAGGTTTGTGTGTGTCTGGTGAATTTTTGATTAAAACATGTTTGTTTTTCATTCAGTAGGTAGAAAATCCAGAAGTTTTACTCCAGAAAGAGCAGAAATACCTTATAATAAAATTACTCAAGTAAAAGTAACAAGTAGAGCATAGTAAAAAAAACTCATAAAAGTAATTTTCTTCCCCTAAAAAGTTACCAATGTAAATGTAATGGAGTAAATGTACCAGCTCTGATTTGTACCATTAAAATCGGCCAGTTTTTCGATATCGTCTCCCAGGTCTCCGGTGACAGGAAGGGCCTGCTTGACCTTCAGGTTCGTCTCTCTGAGGAAGAGAGAAAACAGACGGAGGGAAAAGCAAATGAAGAAATAAGTGAATTATTTTCAGTTGGCACATTTATGAGTTACGTCTTAAACCTGAAAGTGAACTAACCCGTCCAGTTCTGCCGTCTCTATGTACACGAGGTTCAGGGGTTCACTGCTGGAGAGCAGCAGGAGGTCGGCCTGAAATAAAAACGGTTTCATTAAATGTTTCCAACGTTTGTTTTCATAAGAGGAAATTATTGTGTTCAGCTTTAAATGGCTCATTTTTTTTATAAATATAAATGTACACAAATTCAGGCAAAACAGCAGGACTGAGGTAAACAAGTTCACACAAAATCAAACGTGTTAAAAATATATTTTAAAAATATACAAAAACCAAGTCTAAGAAAAACTTTCTGCAGAGAAAAAACATGATTACAACACAGAAATACTGTGTAACGAGGATCACCTTAAAAAACATGTAAATAAAGTTCATGTGTTAGAAAGACAACAGACTGTTTACAATCTATGAAAAATAAAAATTAGAGCTGCACCATTTGGAGTTTTCTGGCCGATCATCGATCTTTGAAAAGTCTGATTCTGATTAACGTTTGTTTTTCTGAAAAGTCAACAGTGAGGCGATCATCGTTAGCCTCTCTGGTGCAGACAGAAAACAGAAATGTGATTCCAATATTAACCTTTTTCATGCTTTGCAATATCTATTTAAACAACATTTAAATTTGAATTGTGAATCAACTGTCACACCTAAAAATAAACAACAAATGACAGAACATCAAAATACAGCCAGAGGGACAAGTTAAGATTTTTTCATGTAATTTTAAAGCGACAGTAGCTGACAGGTGCTAATATTTAAAGCATTAAGCTTCAACAGAAACAACAGTTTTAATCATTTCCTAGTCGACACAATGCCGTGTTTTATTTGTACTTTATGTGTAGAAAATGCCCTAACTAACATAAAACAGGGTAAGTTTTGTTTTATTTAATGTCTGACAACAGAGAAAAAAATCTTTTGTGTCATTTTTTATTCCGTCTATTTTTATTCCGACTAAAAGGTTTGAAAACATTTAGTCATTAGAAAACAAGGCAAAATGCAGAGGACCAAGAACACAACCCAGAGGAACTCCAGCTTTTATGGAGAACGTAGAAATGACACACAGCAACGAGCTGAAACTACAACGTGGTTGGATGGGAAGAACACAGTAATCCAAACTTATAATGCCAAATCTGAAATAAAAAGTTTACTTACGGTTACAAACTGGTTGTTTTCTAGCTTGATGATGTCTCCTACCTGGACGTCCATCCATTTCTCGCTCCGCAGCCTGAGAACAAATCACAAAGTTACATTTGGTTTCGTCACAGTGGGAGGCTCGCTGCCGGCTGGAAACCAGTTTTTCTGTTTTTTTTTATGCCAGGAAAGAAACCGTCTGAGGGACTATAAACAAACCCACTCTGACCCTAAAGGTCACACCGATACAAGCCACTTTCCCCTGCTGGCTGCTGCTGGTTTCCTGTATGACTCTGTTTGTCCGTCTGCCAGAAACTCGGAACGTTTTCCGATCTTGGACGGAGAAAATAGGAGAGTTCATCAAAGCAGCAGGGATTAAAACGTGATTCTGTCGCTTCAGTTCAACTCGACTGTTTGGAGACAAATGTAGAGCAAAACAACCTGGCAGGATAAACCTGGGAAATATTTACTTTTGTTTGTCCATTTTTGTTTCGTGAGTCATCTTCACTAATGTTTCTGCCGCTAAAGTTTAAACGCAGAAAGTAAATTATTTATAACACAAGCCAGCCTAAAAGATAAGCACTGTGACGAAACAGAGGCTGGGTTTCCCTACAACAGGAAGAACATCAGCAAATATGAATGAAAAAGCAGGTTCTGGACTCAGCAGCACACCTGGACGGGTTCAACTGAGCCAAATCTGTGTAAATCTCTGTATTTTTATGAACAGAAGACAACATGTCAACAGGAAGTAAACGTCTCCTCCTCCGTCCTACAGCTGCTTCCTAAAGCACAGAACGAGGCCTCTACGGAGCAACAACACGGACCAAAATATTTCTGTTTTCATCTCGTAGAGTTCAGCATTTCAACGTTTTTCCCAAAATAAATCAGTTAAATGTTCATGTATATTTGGGTTTCTGCAGCAGGACGATGACCAGCATTTCTCTGTTTCCTGTCAGCCCAACGTCTGAAATCCCAAATGTGTGAAGTGAGTGAACTGATTTTCACATTAAAGTAGTTCAGGTGCTGAATAATTTAATGGTTTATCTGATGAGCATTTCACCTGTGAACCAACAACAAACACGGCGCCACAGACGGCAAATGGGAAAAAAATGTACATTTTAATAAAATAAACTTACTTTCTGTCAATTAGTACTTCAACTTTTCTGTTGTTTACTTGATTGTCGCTCCTGTGGCGATTCTAGGAGACAGAAAGGAGCAGAAAGTGACAGCAGTCAGGTTACAGGAAATTAAATTTGTTTACTGAATCACGTTCTGGTCAGACAGCGCCATCACCAGCGACTGACGGGCTGCATCAGGGGTTTTATCGCATCTGGGAGCAGATATGTTACTGTAAATAACCTGGGAGGAAACCTGCTGACGGACGTCTTCTTCCTTTTTTTAAAACCTTGGATTATTACAGCAACATGAGGTTTTTATTGGTCGTCTGGTTTCAGATCCGTCTGAAGACACACAGGCACCAACGAAGGCGGTTTCCTCCCTTCACTTTTTAAATTTAGTCTTTTAAACATACGAGTCCATTTATTTACCATAACAGACACACAGATCTCTAATTTAAATAAAGTAACAGAATAATACGAGAGATCATTAAGCCTCATTCTTAGGTGTTTTTGTTAATAACTGGTGACATTGAGGAGAAGTTGGTTTTGAACTTTTCTGACCTTTCTTGAATTTTTTTAAAGTGTTTTTTTAATAAGAGAAATTAATTGTTGAAGGATTTCTAAGAAGCCCAGAGCGAGGAAAGGTCTGGTTTTAGTGGAAACCAGTTGAATTAGTTTCCACTTAAGAAGTTAATAACTTCCAAAACAGTGAGATATTTATTCAAGAAAACGATGAATCTCCTGCATAGCAGAGAGGGAGAGAAACAACGTAATTATTTTACTGTTGTAGACAAAAAAATGTAGCAAAGCGTCATTTACATGTAATTATCCACTACTAAAACAATACTAAGCTGCTTTGAACAAACAAAAACCTGAAACATTATAGATGCAAAAGCAGCAAGTCATGAGAAATGACTCCATGTTTAGTCTTGTTGCTTCTGTTCAGAGTAAAAAATGAGTTACTGTGAATAAAAGTGTTACAGTCTGTTAATCTAAGACAACATGTAACTTAATCTGAGGACGTTCTGCACAGGATCTTCAGCTTTAGTTAAATCCTCCTAATGAATCTTTCTCACAAAAACAAAATTAAATTGTTTCTAAATGAAACATGAAAATAGTACAAAATAAGTGTTATTCTCACTTAAACCCTAGTATTACTCTAAATATCGTTAAATGTATTGCACTTTGTTTGCTCAGTGGAATATGATTTAAAATCTGTTGTGTTTGTGAGCATTAAATTTATACACTTAAATATTATTATTTAAATCCATCTTGGCCCTAAAGTTTCCAAGGTTTTTTTTGGTTTGAATGATTCGTAGATTAGAGTTAAATGGGTTAACAAAACAAAACAACAGCCTTCTGAAAATGTTTGGATGCTTTCAGATTATCTTTGTTTTGTTAAAGTTACAATATTACAAAAGAAGAAACACAATGAATAGAATAAAACTAACAATGAGCAAAAGAGCAACCAAATATTTACAGGAGGTTTGATACGATCAGTTTCATTTCACAAGTTCAAGTTGACTTCTTATGAAATAAAGAGAATCAAACACCATCTATAGACAAAGTTTGACCCAAAATGACAGGTCAGTGTTTAATGTGTTCAATGAGTTTATTATGTTTATTGTGTTTAATGTGTTTATTGTGTTTAATGTGTTTATTATGTTTAATGTGTTTATTGTGTTTAATGTGTTTATTGTGTTTAATGTGTTTATTGTGTTTATTGTGTTTAATGTGTTTAATGTGTTTATTGTGTTTAATGTGTTTATTGTGTTTATTGTGTTTAATGTGTTTATTGTGTTTAATGTGTTTAATGTGTTTAATGTGTTTAATGTGTTTATTGTGTTTATTGTGTTTAATGTGTTTATTGTGTTTAATGTGTTTATTGTGTTTATTGTGTTTAATGTGTTTAATGTGTTTATTGTGTTTAATGTGTTTAATGTGTTTAATGTGTTTATTGTATTTATTGTGTTTAATGTGTTTAATGTGTTTAATGTGTTTATTGTGTTTATTGTGTTTATTGTGTTTAATGTGTTTATTGAGTTTAATGTGTTTAGTGGGTCGATACATATTATCTTCCAGATCTTACCTCAATCACCATGACGACGACAAAAAGATCAAAATTCTTCGTTGTCCGAAAAGTTTATAAAAACATTTTTCATAATCTGTTCATCCAAAGTGAACATTTGTTAAATTTAAGCTTGTAAAGCTTTCCTAAAACGTCCAAATATTCCTTCAGTGTTTGTTTACATTTGGTTTGTCCAAAGTGTGGTGCAGGGGCCATTTTGTGGTCCATGGATTGATCATGTGTGGCCCCTGACTTCAGTTCAAGAATGATACAAATTAGGTCCAAACACAGATGTTTCTGTTTTTAAAGAGGACAAAGTAAAATCTTCTTACAATAGAAAATATTTGTCTTTAAATTACCAAGTGTTTTATATTCTCTAGTAACTTTCACTTTTGCTAAATTGTTTTTTTTCCCTATTGATACCTTGAAACTTTACAAAAATACTTTCAATGAGGTAAACTTGCAGAGCCCTTCTTAAAGTTTTGGCAACAAATCTGCTGCTTACCTAACATTTATCCTGCTCAGCTTATCAGTGAGTTGGTAAAAGAACATTATTTTTGGCCCTCGAGTCCTTTTTGTTTCTGTTCGCTGAGCTAACGTTCAACCCATTGCATGAGCTCTTTCCTCCTCAGTGCTGCCTCATCCCTCCCTCATTCCCCCCACACACCCAGACTCCAACACATTAAAGGAAAACCGATCAACCGGTGCTTCAGAGGCCCGTTCTGTCTTTCTAATAACCATTTTTGGACATTTTAACCCTGAAAGAAGAGGAACTGTTACTATTTCCTAATAAGTTTCAAGTCCCAAATGACATAACTGAAGTAGCAAAGGAGAAGTGAAACTCAGAAAAGATGAGTTTGATGAAAAAGTTACACAAAATCTCATGGCAATCTAAAATCTATTGTTTTTTAAAGTATAAAACTTTAAAAAGAAAATGAGAACAAAATCTGTTTGCCAACTGTCAGAGTAAATAGCATTAAATGGCCGGATGAACCGCCAACACCTGTTTGTGTTTAAAGGTTTATTATTATGCAGTTATCAAAATTACTCAAGTCACATCTAAAGTAAGTGACTAATTTCTTGTGACTAACAAGAATAACTAACTTCTTGTTAGTCTAACTAACAGACTAACGAACAGAACGAATATGACGAACCGAACGGAGGGAGGAACGGATGCAGCAGCGCTGCGGGGAAATAGTGACAAAGTAGTTCAGATGTAGGCGTCTCTGACGCAAACAATCAGTAAAATTAGTTTCACCACCACTGAGGTCATTTCACTGCATGATTCAGTGGGTGTGTCAATGACGAGCAACAGATACCAGTTCTATCCGTCATTCATCCAAGAAAGAGTCTCAGGAAGTCGACTGATGTCCAGAGACACTCCAGTCCTGACATTTCAAAATGAGAAGAGACGCTGCTTCCTGTTTGCTCTACGTTGTTTTTCCAAGGAGAAACTCCAGAGAGAGAGGGGTTCAGGATACAAAATGGAAACAAAAATGGAGTGGTGTCAGATTTTATCAGTTGTTTTTGGTAAAAAACCACAAACCATCCCACTAGCGGAAGCAAGGCATTGTGGTACTTACCCAGAATGCCCTGCACTGCAGTCCACTCCCTGCTTCTGGAGCGGTCTCCAATCTGCTTGGTGTTCACACGTCCATTCAAACCGCACCAGAGTTCACTTTTTTGGTCCACATCACCTCCCTAACCGAACCGGACTTTCTAGACAAACGGACTGGAGTTGGATTGAAGCGGACTAACCAGGGCTGGTGTGAACGCAGCCTGAGGATGATAGTTTATCAGGTTTCTCGCTCAGGACTTTACGTTTCTTTCTTCTACTTTATTTAACAGTAAAAAAGAGCAATGGAAACTAAATGTTTTATTTTCTGCACTACTAAATATGGTGCAGGAAATATGTGTAAAGGCCTTTGGGCCTAATATTAAGGCCTAGCAAATATAAGGTCAATATAAGGAAACACAGCTACTGATTCTCACCTCACAATGAGGACCAAACTATTTGATCTAAGAAAGGTAGCAATTATGTCACTGCAGAGAGAGCAGACTCTCGTTCTTCTTCAAAGGGAAAAGAAAAAGGAAATATTTGAAAATCTGCTTACGATGTCGTCAGTTGCGTCCTTAGCAGCGGTGACCGTCAGCACGAGGGCGAGAGGAACGACGGTGGTGAACCAGGACAGGGAGGAGATCTCAGGAATCAACTGGAAGCAGCAGACAACAGCTCATTCCTGCTCATATGTGCAGACAGTCCATCGCATAAACGTTGTTGCTCAGTTACAAGACCTTTCTAAACAAATGTATGAAACAATCATCCAAGAAAACTTATAAACTACATGCCTTCCCCTTAATTCACCATTTCAGAATATTTATTATAAGACTAAAAATATTCACAACAAATTTAATTTTGAAACTCAGATTTCCTTTAAAAGAGCTTTCAGAATAAAGTGATAACTTTAATGTAATGATTCCAGGAAGAGTCAGGTTTAAATAACTCCTAACAGAGCAGTTTGTCATGTTGATTTTTCTTTCTGCAGATCGGCCGTTGCAGCTGGAGTAAAGTCGCCGCTTTGCTCATGATGAAGTAACTTCCTGCGCTGGATATCTCACTTCCTTAATTTTCTGTGTGCTTTGTTTGCAGTGTCAGCCAGAGAAACTTCTCTCACTGAAAGCGAGAGTCGACATGTAAAGGCTGCGACTGGTTTGGGTTTCTGTTTGATTTCAAGTTGCTTGGCGACATTTCTGCTGCTTAGAGAAAAACAAACGTTGACAAAACGTCAGGATCTTTGAGACTTTTTCTGTTTTTCTTTCTTTATTTTCACTCCTCCCAGTAAACAGCCATATTCAATAATAACTTTTAAGCACATAGTAAACATATGTTTCATTAAGCCCAGGTTTCAGTATTAAAATATGTATTTTTTATTAGTCTGATATGCTATCTTTAATGTTGGGTTTTTATTATCTGTAAGCAGAAAATCATCAAAACGTACAGAAACAAAGATAGTGTATAATGTGTTTCAACTTTTCAATAACATTCTTAATTAATCTGAATTTATTGAACATAACTGCACACAAATGGAGCTCAAACTATTTCAATATCCTTTGGTTACCCCTGTTGCTGGTGTGCACTTTTTCCTTCCACTCAACTTTCTGTGAGTAAACTTTATATCCCGTTGTAATAAGTCAGGATGAGGAATCAAACTGCAGATCTTCACCAACAGAAGCAGGACTTTAGTTACTGAGCTGCGACATGTAACGCTGTGGTAAGTTAGCATGTGAGGAAACCACAACCACGTGTTTAATGTTTAAAAAAAGCCTCTGCAATAATGCAAACTATGATGAGAAACATGCCTTAGACCTCGACTGACACAAACAGATGAATTCAGTTCATTTTACTTCGACTAAAGCAGTTTGGTTCATTCATATCGCCAGTTTATGACAAATATCCAGTACTTTAGTAAAAACAGACAGAATTATTACATTTTAACTATTAAAATTTTGTACTATTAAAAATGTAATACTTGTTAATAGTAAAATTATTACATTTTTAGTAATAAGCTAACTTGTAACCCAGAAGTTGGCTTCACTCGAATAAGTTAAGTTTTACAGCTGCATGTATTGGAAATTAAATTTACAACTATCCACTTTATTACCAATTGATCAGTTTAGTTTTTTTTATTCATCTATCAGTGATTTAATAAAGAGCAAAACAGTTTAGGGAAATATTTTCACCATTTGTAAATAAACCGAATTGAACTGAAACATATTTTAGCTGAAATTAAGTTGAACTGATTGAAGTTTGTTTCTCCTTACTAAAAAAAAAATCAAATAAATGATAAGTGATGTTTAGACATGTGACGATCTTTTAAATATGTTCAGTGAAGTCAGTGATGTTTGAGCTTGTGTTGCCTCTTACCTGCAGCACCAGCAGAACCAGGAAGTAGGCATTCGCAATCCTCTGGAACTGTTCGAACAGGTTGAGAGGAAGGAAGGTGAAGAAATTGTACTTGGAGGTCTTGATGGCGTTTGTCTGCAAAAAGTTAAAGTTCAAGAAAATCCAAATTAAAAAGACGGCAGATATGTTTGGAGAGTCATAACTATCATTTTCTGTTCAGAAAGCAAATTAACATTGAAGGATATTATATTTAGATGTGATGGAACATTTGTAAAGAAATTCAGCCAAATTTCTGTTGAGGTGTTTTTCCATAAGTATTCAGAATTCCTGATAATTTAATAATAAATCTGTTTCTTATTTCTCATTCTATTGATTACCATATTTCTTGATTTAATGTTTTGCTGGTTTTTTCCACTGAGAGGCTGTGTTTATTTTTCTCACTATCCAAAGGATTTCCTTAAATCAGAAATCTAAGGAAGTAATTTGGGGTCTAAATATGTTGCTTTAGACCCAGGTGGCTCTTGTCAGGCAGCTGGAAGGTTTGTCACATTATCACTGGATCTTCGTGTTCACTACACCACCCACACACGGGATAGTTCTGTCCATAAATGCTTATGAGGGGAAATGAGTGTTTATTCCACAGTGAAGCAGTATGGAGGTTGGGTTCATGCAGTATCAGAGAACCGCCGTTCAATAAAATCTGTTTCATAGAAAACTAGAGGTTTGTTTGATCGTATCCTCGGCTACGCCTCTAAAAAAGTGCAGGATTTGCCGCTGACTACAGCAGAGGTTTCTACCTTCAGCTCTTTGGCTGACATCCAGTCTCCTGATAACAACCAGAACCAGACACAAACAAATCAAGACATGCCTGAAATGGCTGTTTTCTCTGCATACATACAAAATACTCACTTCTGTCTTGAAAGTACACACTGCTGAAGTGACAAAAGCAGAAAACAATAGAACAAACACTCTGAAAACAGTGGGTACAGCATGCAGCGACTGCAGGCCACTTACTGCGTATTTAAAGGAGCGGTTGTACTCTCGGTCATTGGCTCTGAGTTTCCTCTCCAGCTCCGCTTTAGAAAGACAAAGAAACTATTATTGTAGGAGCATCATTTATAGAATGATGTTTAATGCAGAGCAGATGTATAAAAGGCAGGAAACTCTTCAAAACAAACAGCAGCATAACTTTAAAGTCCAACCCGGGGACTTTAAAGATAATCAGTTTATTCATGTTGGCCAAGCAGTTCAACTTGGAAAAAAAAAAACACACACACACAATCCCAAATATTTCAAATGTTTTTTATTCTTCCCAAATTAATTGGCTTTTTGGAGGCAGAAAATATAAATATAAAGAAAATATAAATATAAAGAAAACTCACCATATTTTACAAACTTGTGTGAAATCTACAGATTTTAATGGTTTTACACAAATCACAGCAGATACAGGCCTACAGCCACTTATTTACCCTACTTTATCGTAGAGATATGGAAATTGGTACGCTTGAAGAATTTTCGAGAACCTACACAAAACTCTCTTGGACTCATGTTCTAAAACAAACAGGAAGTCGGCCATCTTGGATTGCAGTGCGATTCTGATGGATTTTGACCCGTTTTGGAAGTTTTTAGTCTCTCCTCCTCAGAGATTTTGATTGATCTGCTTGAAATTTGGTGAATTTGCTCAAAAGTTACAGGAAATCTGAAATTATTAAAATTCTGACTTTTTGTGCATGGTGAAGAGGCGTGGCCAGGTCTCAAACTTTGACTAGACACCATAATAATAATAACTGCTATAACTCCTACATTAAAAGTCGCAGAGGTTTGAAACCTGCTGTGATTGGTTTTCAGCAGATCCTGGCAAAACAAACTGATCCAATGCTGACATCACCAAGCCCCGCCCCCTGGCAACAGGAAGTGTAATGTTTTACTGTGAAAGGTCTGTCTGACTCCACATCGAACTGGTGAGAGAAAACCAGTTGGTGTAACTTTATGTAATACCTACTTCATCTGACTCTCATTAAGAAGGAATAATAACAGGATTCATTTGGCCCAAAAGTCGTAATTTAGATTTATTTGGACTTTTCCAGCTCTTCCCTCAAACCTACAGTAATGAGATCAGGGCTTTGCTTTGGCAAATACAAAACATTGACTTTGTTGTTGCTAAGCCACTTTGAAGCTAATCTGTTGGCACACTTTGAGTCATTGTCTGTTTTAAATACCCCTGTGAGCTCAAGATTACACTTCTTGAGATGAAGCTTTAATATTTCCACATAATTTTTCTCCCTTTGGCAACAAACTCACCCATGCAGCATGATGCTGCCACACCCAAACTTCACCGTGGAGAACGGCGCTTCCAGGATTGGGATCTCATTTTTATTTCACCTTATTTAAGGATTATTATGGCCAAATGCTTTAATTTTAGTTTCATAATAACAGGCAACGTTTCTCAGGTTTTTGTTGGTTTTTGGATTGAGTTGGTAATTCTTTAGTGTTTAGAAACGTTTTAAGAATCCATTCTGCAGTTATTTTGTTTGTTTTAAGTATTGAACATTTTACAGAAACTAGATTTCAAAGTTTTTGAAAGATTTATAAACTTATAGCTGTTTTATTTTGTTAGGTTAACAGTGTCGGCACATAATGTGAAGATCAAATGTGGCAAAAAGAAAATCTGTGAATGTGTCTGTGTTAAGTTCAGGCATTTATTTATATTTATCAGTAAATTAATAATGACACAAACATCCACAGCAAAATAAACTCCATGTCAAAGAAAAAATGCTAAATTACTGAAATATGTGTAGAAACTTTTGGGCTCACCTCCCTCAGTCTTTGGGAAACAATCCAACCCAAAGAACGACATCTTCTCTTCCTCTTCCTCCGTCTGTTATCTCTCCATCATAACAATCTGAGGAGGAAACAGACATCAAATAAAAATTCATTAATTACATTCATTAAATGATGGAAATCAGTCTTAATTCTGTATAACTTTTATTAAAAATAAGTTACTGCGGCTTTAAGCCGAACGTTTGCTCTGATGTTGATGCTCCTGTTTGCCAGCTGCTCCGTCTTTACAACCTTTTCCATAATGTGCTTCATGAGCTCATCGTTTCCAAGAGGGAACCTTTAAATTTTCCAATCTGCAGCCTCATTTCTGACCTAAACAAGCCGTTAAAGGTCTAGACGTTTAAATGTCAAAGTTTTTGTCAAAGGGAGTAAATACAATCCCAGTTTACGCTGGTTTGATCAAGAAGCAATAAATCAATTAATCACATGATAAATTAAAAAGAGTTCAATAATTTCCATTTGCATGATTTAAAGTTTTTTTATTTATTGTTTTTCTCTTTTAAAAAATGTCTTCAGTTTGGTGTTTTGGTCTCTATTAGCCTTTTTTTGAAGAGTAATTTATTTTACAGAGACTTCAAATTCATTTTATATATTGTTTCTGTTTTGTTTATTTATTTTGGATATCTAAAATGTCTCCAGTTCCAGTGTTAGATATTTATTATAATTTAAAGTTTATTAATGTATTTGTGCCTTGTGCATTTTTGGTATAAACATGTTTGTTGATGTAAATCCGTCTTTCTTTTAGTCTGTTTTCATTGATTTATTTTTATTTCACTTATTTTTGTATTTATATTAGTTTATGCAGTATATTTATAATTGTATTATTTATTTTGTTTTATTAAATTTTTTATTTTATTTTATTATTTATTTTTATATTTTTTTTATTTATTATTTTTGAGGTATTTTGCACGTACTCTGTTCCTGAACACATGCATTTTGAAGTTCAACATTATTGCACCCTGACATTTGTAAACACTTTTATTCTGTATGAAAACATATAAAAAATACCAATCAAAAAAACACATTTGTTGTTTTGTAGTAAGGAGAGGCGAGTAAACAGCCAGAACTTATACTTAAGAAGAGAATTACTTCAAAATATTCTTACACTAGTAGAAGTAAAAGTGCAGTAAAACTTCAAGAAGTAATGTTCTTTCACAAAGTTACTGAAGTGAATAAAACATAACCCACTGCCACTGTGGTAATGACATGTTAATAAACTCATAATGTTGTTAAACGGGAACAACTTTAACTTGTTTCCTCCGCTAAACTGTTTCTAATCACATAAACCAGAGCAACCAGGAAAAACAGACTATAAAACTCTGAATAAAAGAGACAAACGAGTCCAGGAGTGAGGAAACAAACTTTCAGGTCTTTTGGAAATCAACTTTTACTTTCCAGGATGATGTCAGAAAGTGAGCTATAAATATCGGCCGTGTTAGTTTGCAGAAGAATGTGGGTGTTTCAGCAGGCTGGAAACGCTCGGCAGCAGCCGGTGTGGGAAAGGCGGCTTTTTAAAAATGTCACAGAGCAACTGGAAAAAACGACTGGAAAAGTCCAGAAACGTCAGTAAAGGCAGTTTAACGTAGGTTGTGAAATCTGGGCTTCACTGATGTGAGGAACAAGAGAAAGAAACAAACTAAACGGATCCTTTGATTAAACCAGCGTCAGTCTGGATCAGGGGTTTGCAACCTGCATGTTTAAAACAGAAATGTATAACAAATGTTGGTTTAACGATTTGTTTTCATATAATAAATTGATTTTTCACGACAGAATGACACTAAAAATACGAATTACATGGTTTAGATCTTTTTTGTCATTAAGTTGGAAACTGATTTTTTTTTTCATTTTCATAAATCTCATACAGAAGAAAATGCATCCATCTTATTTTATGCAAAAAATTTACATTAATCTTTATTTTAAAACCTAAAAACAGAAATAAAATGGGGTTTTCTAAAAATGATAACACATTTATTTTTAAAAAATATGATGGATATTTATCAAAAATGTAATTTAAGGTAATGTAACATTTGCAGCTCTTATGTAGCTGCACTAAAAGCAAATATATCTCTTATGATTCATGTGAATTTAATGAAAATGAAATGAGGCCTTTGTGGCCCTTTAACAGAGTTAATAAGGCTAAAAATAAACTAAAGTGACTTTTAATTTAAAGTTTAGGCTTTAAATTTGTTTTACCTGCAGGGATTTCTGCTGGCATGAAAACATGAATTGATTAAAACGTTTTATAATTTGTTCAGACGGCGCAATGACAGCCTGATTTAAAAGAATGAACTGGACTGGAGGAAATCAGATTTTCTTGTTTGCTCTTTTGTGACACATATCTGACAATTTCACATTCAAAAATATGGATTTGTGCCACTTAATGTGATTCTTTTCCATTTTCTTATTGTTTTTTTTAAGCTTCCTGTCTCATTTCAGAATGAAATCTATTTTAAATCAAAATCTTTTGTGGATAATTTCAGTTTAATTTTAAATGGCTAGAAGCCAACAACATACACACAATAAAACATCCTCATTAAAATCTCAGGCCTGTATTGTGAACCAGAGCAGCAGTTTGGAACAAATTTGAATCTTCAGACAGTTTGGCGATGAGCTGCAAACCGTTTCACATTTGGCTTCAAACCGCAGAGAAGAAGAAGAAGAAGTGGGCAGAGCCAGAGTTTGAGGTTTGGGTTAAACCACCATCAGTCACAGAGAGTCGCTGGCCTACTTATTTCTGCTTTTTGTTCTTTGTAACACGTACTTGAACCCATCAGGTAAAAAAAATGCAAGAAATCTGTTCCGGTTGGCGGATGAGGAGGAGTGGGCGGCTTACGCTAAAACTTAAACAGTGAAAGTTTCAAATCTGCTTCTTTATTCTGTCTGATAAGATTCCACATT
Organism: Poecilia formosa; assembly: GCF_000485575.1. Classification (NCBI taxonomy): domain Eukaryota; kingdom Metazoa; phylum Chordata; class Actinopteri; order Cyprinodontiformes; family Poeciliidae; genus Poecilia; species Poecilia formosa. The sequence goes on from NW_006800325.1 coordinate 151,673, forward strand.
ACTGCCCCTCCCCTGCCTGTTGCTGACAGAGTCCAACTTAGTGACTTTGTCTTTATATTTTGTGACTTTTCAGACCCATTTAGTATTTTTCAAAACAGTGATCCCGATGCGGATCACAAAGGATGTAAACATTATTTATCATGTTGCCTAATAGTTTTTATTTCACCTAAACTGAAATAAACCCCTGAATGTGTTTGATGTGCCACTGATTGCAGGTCTGATTTATGTATTGAAGGTTCAGGTATTTACATTGTTAAATTATATCATAATGTTTGCTTGTAGTTCTAAAAATATTTCAAAGGGGCAGTATTATGTATTTTCCAGTGATATTTTATAGCACAACCAAGTACCTATGCTGCCTTCAGTTGTTATACAAATGCTGCATATCAAATATGATTTAAAGTAATTTTTACTTTGTAATTTAACGCCTTTAAATTGGGCCTCTGTCTCTTTAAAAACTCCTGCCCTTTCTGAAGCTCTGCCTTCAGGAAGTCAGCACAACATGGCTCCTTATTAACCCTTTAACAATGTTTTTACCAGCGTTTAACTGAGCAGCAGCTCCTATCATGAGCTGAGAAGATCCACCAAGTGTTTGCTAATTGCTGCAGGCTAGTCTGAAGGAGCTGAGTGGAGAGCTGCTCTGTGAGGTGGAAGCTCAGTAGCTTGGAAACTGCAGCTCAGACAAAGAGCTACAGCCTCGAAGGCGGGGCTAGGTCCACCCAGGCATTTAACGCTGAGTGGTTGCCATGGAGATTAAATGATTCCTCAAACATGCATGAAAGAATCAAAGCAACACTCCAGGTTTGTTCTTGATGAAAGAATAACATCATAACATGATGGAAAACTCAAAACATGTCTATTTTATATAAGTCTGTCCCTTTAAGCATATTTCAAATCACTTTTTATGAATTAAAAAAACTGAACCAAATTGATACCGGATTGTTTTGGAGTCAGGAACTCAAACTAGATCATAATTTAGTTTGTCATAATATGACATCTATCTCAAACATAGATAGATGTCATATCAAAAAAAAAAACAAAAAACAAACAAAAAACAAACAAAAAAAATATTAAAGTGTTGCAATGACCTAGTCAAAGCCCAGATCTCAACATGACAAAAATTTCCATTGATGTTTGTGTTACAGAAGCTGGTTTTCACTTGGAAACTGTTTTTCTGATGAATAATAATGATGTCACAAAAGTTCTTACAACTTTATTAAATTACATCATCTATAATCTGACTGAGAGGAAAATATAAAAATACACATGTAACCGCAGTTTTTTATCTTTTACAGTAATACTACCTTACATCTGTATTAAAGTCGACAGAACAGTAAAGAAAAAGGCAATTAATATGAAACGAAATGCAGTTTTCTTGTGATTTAAGCCCAGACATGAGTGTTTTCTTCTAGGTGTGTGCGTCATCATCTCATATGTTTTACCTAAGATGTAACCATAATTATCATACATCACGCCTCTTACTTTGGAAAGTCCTAACCTTTCATTTCAGACATGCAGATTTGAATATGTATATAAAAAAACTAAACAAAATAACCTATTTAATTTTTTGAGCACTTTCTGAGTGAATAACTCCTTTTTTGTTATTTTTGGCACACAAAGGTGGGTAACAGTATCGCCGAGTCAGAGTCACCTGTGACGGGCTTCACAGGTCAGAGGTCACGCTCATGAATGGTGGTGTTGTCCCATTGCGGATCTCTTGTTTCTACGCTGCACACAGGGCTCCTTCATCGAAACCGACGGGAAAGCAGTTTTCTTCGAAGCGTGTAAGCACTGAAGAGTCATTAGCTGCTACGACGTTGACAGAAAGGACTTCTTCCAGATAAACTGAGCAAAAACAACAGATGCCACAGGCGTCCTGTTGTTCGCAGCATCTATGCGTCTTTTCTTCCTGAAGGTTATCAGATTTCCTTTGACTTTGCTTCTGAGAAGCTAAAACCAATAAAGCCTATTGTTCTGATTTGCAAACTGATGTTCTTCATCCTGAGTTAGTCTGAAAGTGATGGTGGTTTAGTTTTAGGTAAACGCAGCAGATTCACAACTAAAAGGTCTTTCAGCTTCAAACAAACTCATCTAGGACTAATGGTGCATTCACACCAGCTCGGTTTAGTCCGCTTTAATCCAGCTCCAGTCCGGTTTGGGGAGGCGTGGACGGGTAATCGAACTCTGGTCCGCCTAAAAGCCCCAGCCTCTGTTCGCTTGAAGTGAACTCTGGTTCGGTTTGAATACATATATGAACATCAAGTGGACGAGAAACTGCTCCAAAAGCAGGAAATAGACTACAGCGCACGGCATTCTGGGTAAATATAGCCAAACGTACGAGTCTATTGCTAGAAGACTCGTAGTCTTTTACCAAAGATAAAAGAGAAATCCTACAGTAGCTAAAATCTGATGCTACTCCAATTTTGTTTACATTTTATAAAAGTTAGCTTAGCTTAACCAATTCTCTTATTGGGTAAAATGAGCTAACAGGAAATGTCCAGAGCAATAAAACTCACAAATTCTCCTTCTTAGGGTGCACTCACTGGAGCTCCATTTATTCTGCTTCAATCCAACTCCAGTCCGTTTGTTTTGAGAGTCCGGTTTACTTGGGGAGATGTGAATGTGTAATCAAATTCTGATGTGGACCAAAAAAGTGAACTGTGGACTGTCTGTAATTCTAGGTCTTAGTTCAGTTCAAATGAACTCTGATTCGATTCATAATCTTAAGTGAACACCAACCGGACAACCAGGAAATGGCCTTCAGCACTGGGCATTCTGGGTAAACGCAGCCAAAACAAACGTGAGGCTAGCGCTAGCAGGAGAGATGGCTCGTGTTTGTTTGTTTTTTTGCCAAAAACAGAAGAAAATTCCTATAACTGCTAAAATCTGGACCTCCTGGAGATGCTGATTTAAATTTTTAGCAGGACTTTGCTGAAATCAACTTCAGGGCAGGATCGACCAAAAATAAAAATAACCTCCAAAGAAAAATATTTCTGCTTTGATTTGAATATCAATCAAAACTTACCAATAAATGTGAAAACTATTTTATTTGTTTTGATCTTTGCTTTATAATTTCATTGTTTTTTGGTTTTGCACTCTGTACTAAAGTTTGTTTGAGTAATTTAAGAAATCCTGCTTCCGTCTTCCCATGCTAACCTGGTCATAAATGTATTTAACTTCCTGATCCAAGTGAAGTTAAACAGAAGTTGTTTGAAGGTATTTTCCAACAGAGGGCCAATCAGAGAGCGAGCTGCAGAAGGAGATAAGAGCCTGAGGACAGCGGCAGCGTTTCCAGCTGGTTCCCAGTAAACAGAAATCTGTTTTTTAGAAAAGTGCAACAAGGCGAGAGGCGAGAAGCTGGTGTTGATGGGATGTTAATGGTTCCAGTAAACTGTGGACCGCTGGACATGTTTAAGGTTTCCATCCTCTACTGGAAAACCAGTCATTTTTTTTTTTTACTGTGGTTCTGATTTCACAACTTCAAATGTTGATTTCAAACATCTGGTTTTATATAAGAAATGTGAGTTTGTGCATTTTTCTACATTTAATTATTTGGTTCTCCAGCCTCTAAGAACTGCAACAAATAAAGTTGTTTTGTTTCAGTGCAACGACGAAACGTGAAATTACCCATAAAATAAATAAAACGTGCAACAGGTTCCCTGATCCACGTCAAACTGAAACACAAGGGTTACAAAAGCACGTTCTTAACTTTAATGTTATTTCTAATAAAAGAAAATCTAAACAAGATCCTGCTGTTTGCTGATGCATTTAGAGTCCAAAATAAAAGTAGCAGTTTTTAAATTTATGCTGTATTTTTCTCTTTTCAGTTTTTGATTGATTTTACTCATGGTAAATTTTAATCTTTTTACAGATTTTCCTGTCACATTAGAAATATTTCTTCTGTTTACGTTCGGCATGTTTAAAGTTGAACCAGAACATTTATTAACAATAACTTCAAACATGAACCTGCCAGTTTGATGAAAGTGAAGATTCATGCAATAACAGCGTTAGGAGATTTAAGTGTTTCAAACTTGGATGACTTCTTCCATATCTGGAATAAATCTTGGAAATCTGAAACGTGTTCAGCCTCTTGCTTGGGTTTTCTGCTGCGTCTCCGTCAACAACTACTTCATTTATCAGAGATTTTGCCAAAAATAGCAGCAGCCATGCTGAAACTCTCTGAGCCTTTTGGTTTGTAGGATCAGAGACGACGCGATTATTTAAATAGTTGATCAGCAGGACGATGAACTCCAGCAGCAACCTTTAGACTTCTGTTATTTGGGTTTTATTCTGCCGGCTTTCATAAAGCTGTTTGGGAGTATTACACCAGTTTTTCAAGTTATTATTTCCACTTCATTCTCAGTGTTTTGAAATCTAATTTTAACTGTATTCTCTATGTTTCAGCTTCATCTGGACTCAAACCGTAAACGACTAAAACTTCAGCAGAAAAAGTGTTAACTTAAATAACCAAACTCTTTCTTCCTTCATGTTTTCTGTTTTGTTTGAACGGTTGGATTAATATCCTAACACAGTAGCATAAAAGCGTGATTCAAACTGGAAGTTCAGCCTCTGCATGCTTCTCTCCATAAATCTATTACAGTAAGAGGACAATAGCAGGAAGAAGTGATGAAAGGGAGAACTTCCTTTTAGCGATAGTTTGGCAAGAACAGACGGAAGTTATTTTTTTTTAAAAGGAGCCAATTCTGATGAATTCCCAACTAAATAAATCAACCAACCACTTTCAAACTTCCAAGGAACTGTTTCTTTCTCCAGCTTTACTCACAGCATTTCTGATAACTTTGGTTACACTTTGAGCAAACAATGGTGAAGTTTTGGTCATAAACTGCAAAAATAAAAGGTAAACATCTGATAAAATATGAACTAACCACAAATTTATCTCATTTTTCTCTTCCAATCTAAAATCGTCCTTCATCTTACATCATTCCTCCTTTTTTCATGTTTCTGTTTTTTATCAGTGGATTTATCCATAAAAATAATAAATAAAAGTCATGTTGGTGATTTAGAAAAGCAGAAAAGAATCTGTGGAACTTGTTTCTGTAATTTGTTGGGTTTTGTTTAACGTTAACATGCAGCAGTTTGAATTGACTGGCTGTTAAAGTTCCTGCTTTGTTTCAACCATCAGACATAAAAATGTTTATTATCTTCTGTTCGTTATCACAGCAGCTGTTAAGAGGGAACATCAGGCACACAGAAAAACACAGAGGCTCTCTTCAACACAGCTTTTATCTTAGACGTTCCTCCTGTTTCACACTTTTCCCACCAATCGACTGAAATCTCAACTACTGTTATTCACATTCCTGCACTTATTTAATGTACTTTTACATGTTTTAGTGTTTTAATTATTAGTGTTTTATTGTTTTTCACCCTGATCGTTGGCGATCCAACAGAAACACTGTTTGTTGTTTCCTATTAGATGTGCTAATAGTGGCTAATTTTTAGCTAACTATGAAGATGCTTAGCACACTTAGCTTCCCTTAAATTCATTCTACAGCACTAATTTGCTTGGCTGTTTTGTAAACTTTAAGTTAAATTATTTTTATATATTCATGCTCTTATTTTGAAGTAGGTGAAGACTGCGCAGCACTTCTGTTTATTCAAACAAGAACAAAAAAAAAGTACGGTTAGTACAGAACAAGTTATAAACATGAAACAACATTTAAGGGCATAATAGAATATGTAACTTACAAAGTCAAAACTAAATTGGTGCTCAAGGGTTGCAGTCCTTCAGGGGCAGATTTTATCTGAATTAAAGGTAATGCTTTAGCAGTAGCTTCCACTAAACACCATGTTGGCGTAGCGCTTCAGCGTTACATCATACAAATATGTAACATAATAAATAGCACTGAATGCATACCATAAGTAAGTCATTGTTGTTTTTAGTCATAGTATTTATTAACAGTTTTAAGCTGAAATGTGATGATTTTTGGGAAGTTTTTTCCTACATAAAAGCGACAAAGCGTTAGCTTAGTTCATGTTTGTGCCACTTTCTGTTTTGCAAAAAACTTGCAGTAGCAGAGAAAATGCAGAGATGAGTCAAAAGTTTAAACTGCAGAATATTTTCGATTTCAGCTACAGCCGCAGTTCAACCACAGACAGTTTTACACCCCAACCAGACACTCTGATGTTTGGTTGGGAAGAAAACCACTGCTGATGGTACATCAGAGAAAATTCAGTTTTCAATGCATGCTTTCTTACACCTCACCCACACAGTCACAGAAGACAGACACGTTTTGCATTTGCATCGAAGGAAAAAGTCGTTAAAACGTTGAAACCTGAATGTGATAATAGGAAGGATGCTGGGAATTTTGTTTCTGACAGAAACAAGTTCAGTTATGATGAAGAGTCTCATGAATCTGTCATTAATGAGGCTCAGCAGACTCATTGCTCCTTTACTCTATTAATTATGTTCTGACTTTGTGAAGTGGTTTGTTCTACAATAAAAAAAACTATTTTCCCTGATTAATTGGGACTTTTCTTACATTTACCATGTTACAGAGACCATGTTTGCAGTTCTTATTCTGTGTGGAACAGGAAAAACGTAAGAACACAAACAAGTAAAACTACTGGATAGTTGATAAAGATTCAGGAAAGATCTTTGTTAGCTTAAATGTAATTATTCAGTTGATGAAAATCCAGGTATGAGTTTTGTTTTCAGACTTACTGATCCAGGTCATTCATTTTCTTTACCCTCGACTATCCCTCCGTCTATTATCTGTACCTGGCTTCAGTTCTAAACCTGAAGCATTTTATAACTTCAGTTACTATAAAAATCCTGTATATGTCAAATATAACAGAAATTTGAGTTTGTAACTTAACAGGTTGAAATTGGGCCTCTGTCTCTTTAAGAAGCTCCTGCTCTTTCTGAAACTTCAGGAAGTCATAACATGGCTCCTCTATTAACCCTTTCACAACGTTTTTACCAGCTTTGTGTGTGAAGTTGATTTATTTTTTGACTTGTCTATGAAATGGTTAAAATGACTAAATAAATAAATTCAATCATCCATGGTCTTCCTGATGTTATCTATTTTATCTACTTATTTTTGATTGCACATATTATTTCTTATACATTTCTTGCACAAATTGCAAAAGTTTGTACTTTATTTATGCAGACTCCCATTTTTTTTATCTTATTTTGTTCTATTTTATTATTTTATCATTTTTTATAGTTTATACATTTAGTTTCTGATGGTAATTTTGTTCTGCATTGCATCTCTGATGTTACGTTGTTGACAATGATGATAATCTGAATTTGTCCTCGTTATCTCCATGTTTGAGGGTTCAGCCAATCAGCGCTAAGGAACATAAATGCTGCTCACTGATTGGTTGCTTTCCAAACACCAATGAATAGCATGTCAAGTAGCATTATCTGTTCCCAGGATGTATATTCTTTCAAATATTTTAGAAAAAAATCCACAAATACACAAAATTTCGCGATATAGTATCAATCAATCAATCAATCAATCAATCAACTTTTATTTGTATATCACATTTCAGCAGCAAGGCATTTCAAGGTGCCTTACATATTTAAAAAACAAAATAAAAACTGTATGTGACATAGTAGAATCCTTTTTTCATGTTTTGTCTTTGCTTTCATTTAATAAATAATGAAAGTTGGAACAAGTTCTGTTTTTGTGCACCTGAAGTTCAATTTAAGTAGAGTAGGAACCTAGAAAGATAAACGCCATTCTTGTAATATTTTTGATATTTTGATAAGGTAAAGAGGTGAAAGAAGTAAGGAAGAAAACAGAATTTAATTGCAGCATGATGTTTATTTATGAGATTCTCAGATTTCTGTGTTTCTTGAACTCGTCAATCATTATGTGTAGATCTGAGCCCAAATTGATTCAACCTCACCAGGAACGAGGCTGAACAAACACTGTGAATCACATCGGGCTGTTTGTGAAGGTTTTTCAAGGTCTCTGCATGTTACTGATTAATGTCAGTCCTCCTCCAACTGGGAGTAAATAAGTAAACACAGAATTAAAATGTCCTGGAAGCTGACTCCAAACCAGCAACTTGTCATTTTTAGAAAACTCTCCATAAACCGGGGCTGGTTTGTGACTCTGAAGACCAGAGATGCTCACACAGATTTAGGTTTTAATTTGTTAGTAAAACTAAAGAGTGAAGCAGTGACCTGAACAGGAGCCTGACAGAAATTAGCAGAGCAGGAGTTGGAAAACGAGGTGCTGTTATGACAGAACGAAGGCTTTGAGACCGAGCGCCGAACAAAAAGACCCAAAACAATCAACCTCTGAATTATTCACCTGACCTCTCAGGTCACAATAGCCACTCCTCTTCTCATCTTACCCCATAAAAAGCTAACAGTTTGATTGACCTCCTAAAACTATTTTCTCTGTTCATTTCAAACAATCAGATCCTTAAAAGTAAATGTTGGTGCAAATATGGACATTTAGATTTTCAAACATTTTTTTATCTCCTCAGTTAAGCTGGAATCATTTAAGAGGTTGACATGGGATGAAACTCACTGATTATTCAGTTACTATTAATTTGACCACTTGGGGGCGCTCATAGAGGGTGTGTATAAGGGCATTTTCACACCTACTCCATTAGATTTAGTTCGTCTGTGGACCAAAATCACAAAACTGATCACATTTTCAGTTCATTTTTCATCTCAGAGTCAAACCAACCAAACCTTTTGAAAAGGTTGTTCCCCTCCTCACCTGAGGGGGCGCTGCACCAAGAACCACTAAAGGAAATGACATGAAAACCTCTGAGGAAGACATTGAGGGCAACTTCCTCCTTCACAAAATGTAAACTGGAGTGGTGTCAGATTCTGGTGGTTGTTTGTCTCCGGTAAAAGGCTGCGACACATTTCTTCTGCTAGCGCTAGCCGCTGGCGTTTATTTTGGTTGTATTTACCCAGAATGCCCTGAGGTGTAGTCTGCTTCCTAGTTTTTCGCTTGGTGTTCACATAGGCATTCAAACCACATGAGAGTTCACTTCAGCTGATCTGAGACCAATAATTTTAGACAAACCAAAGTTTGCATCAGTTTGAGTATGTTTCACAGCTCAGACGAACCGGTTTACTGCATAAACAAACTAGAGTTGGAATAAAGCAGATTAAACAGGACTGGTGTGAATGTTTGTCAGTTTTATTACTCATAAACTGACAAACATTTCCTGTCCTCTCATTTTACCCAATAGAAGAGATTCGACTAAGCTAAGCTAAACTTTACTATAAAATTTCTATTTTTATCATGTTTAGTTGCTTTGTTTTACTTTATTGTTTCAATAACAGATCATCACTTCTTCATCATTTGGATCCACCTAAAATTTGGTTGGTGATAACAGAAATTGGGAACTTCTTGCCAACTGACAGCTACCACAACGCTAAAAAAAGACTCACAGCAAACAACAAAGAACTCACTCTCAATGAGAACAGGTTTAGTCTGCGGCAGGAAACTGGAGGAGTTCGTTTCTGCAAAGAAACAATTTCATCACCAACCACAAAGTCTGATTATCTATTTGGCTTTTAGGACATTGTCTTTGAATCACAGGAAATAACATCAGTTTGTTGCCAGTAAAACAACAAATAAAAGGAGCCTCAAATTATTTCCAGAAATTATAACTGTTTCATTGTCTTTTTTAACAGTTTGGAGACAATTTGTAATGACTTTGTGTGTGAAATGAAGCTGAAACGGTGTAACTGAACTGGCTCATCTGCTGTACTAAAGCAAACTTTTAAATGTTGTAAGAAGCTAAAGAAAAACATGGAGAGCCTCAAGGTTATGTATTCGAGCCTTTTTGTTAAATGATGAACATTAACATTGATAATTATGTCTAATCGAAACCATGCTGCTGTTTTGTTTCCTTAAAATAAGATTGTACCTCAATCAAGCACAGCTTAGCATGGAAAAGGTTTTAAAATATTCAGTCACAGTTTAATTGGTTCCCAAACTTTTCAGACTATAAAATAACAGTGCCAGATTGGCAACCCTCTGAAATTACATTTAATTATTTTCCTCTATTTATTTAAAATAAATATAAAAAGTCAAATATATATACATATTTTAAAAGTATTCATTTTATAAAACTTAAAACATATATTACTGCACATTACTTAATGATACATTTATTTAAGATGTATTTATTTGTTTCATTTTGTCTACATGCATTACATCACATATGGTCCTGACAGATTTTGCGACATCTCATGATCCTGCTGGGGCCCTGACCCACATTTTGGGAACCCCTGGTCTGTTTAATGAAAGCTACTTTGCCGAGCACTGCCTCTCAGCTGGCAGAAAGTAGCCTACCAGAAAGATGAGTGTCTTTGGAAATAGTTAAAGTAGTAAAACAAATACAGCCATGATGATGGAACTAAGAGAAAATCACCCGTCACTCTTCAAAAAAAGGGTTCCTAATAAAGTGGCCGGTGCATTGTGGTATTTCCATTTAAAGTTATAAGAATCTCATACCAGCTAACACCTGCTAATGCATAATTATGGTAAAAGACAGGAGTGCACTGATTGCAGTTTTCTGGTCAAACGTTTATAAACATAATACGGCTGCAACTAATACGATTAATCAATTAATCTGATTTTAAAAAGAGCATTTTCTGCAGATTTTTCAATTAAGCCTTTCTTTATACAATATTATAAATTAAAAATATGCAATATTCAATAAATAAATTCATTTTTAAAATAAAAACAAAGCAGTCTATAGGGCTGATTTGTTGAAGAGTTTTTGGATTAAAAACTGTAGCTGTATTGATCAGGAGCCATTTTAATATTAAAATAAGTTCTGATTCTGATAACAGATATCTGCTCCAGTGTTACCGGATGTGAATGAACTTTTGAAAGCCTCTTGATGATGTATAGATGACTCATCAGTGACATCACAGTCAGCTTAAAAACCATCACACTGAGTTAGAAAAACAGCTTTTCTACATCATTTATCAATATTCACAAAGTTTACGGCAGCATCTAAACAACAGAGTCTCAGGAGGAATGTTTTCCGTCTCAAAATTCAGCTCCGTAAGAAGTGAGCAGATGTTGTACAGTCGAGTGAAGTTTCGCGTTACTAGAAGTTAAAGAAAAAGCGAAGCAAAGTTTCTGTACCCAATTGAAACAAACTTTTCCTTTCCATTCCACCGGTCACTTTCTCGGTTTACTTTAGAAGGCAGCTACTTTCTTTCTACATCTTTTTACTCTAAAAAATCCATCTCACAGCACCGAACCTCACCTCAACCTCTGAACGGATCAGCACAGGGGGAAACAAAAGGTGAGCGGCTGGTTCTTACCGTAAAGCTGCGCGTCTCCCTGCGGGTTTCTGTGAAGAAACTGAAATTAAAGAAAGAGGGAAAAAAAACTCCAGATGAGAAAAGTCGAGGTCTAAAATGTTCCCACTCGCCCCGGCTTCATTCTCCTCCCTCTGTTCCTCCTCCCTCCGGAGCCTCCACTCCCCTACGATGTTTGGCTTTAGATTTGCGCAAAGCTTCAGGAGGAAACCTAACGGCGACGTCACGTGACGCAGAGATTTGATGAAGATGTTTGGAGCTGTACGGACCTCTAGTAGGCGAACATGAAACATGACAACCTTACTGGGTCTTTATTGTACTTTCGAACCAGGATAAGTGAATCATTGACCAACTTATTTGGTCTGTATCGATGAATTTGGTGATGGCACTTATAAAATGTTTGTTACTGGTTGACTTTTACGACTTTGTATTTATGTGTTTTTAAGGACGTTGAACTGCATTCGGTACGATACAAATGAATCTGAACATGAACTTATTAGGGTCATTGTAGCTAGAAAAAAGGAGTAAATTCAGACATTTTTAGATTCATTTCTAGAAAAAAGAAACTTGGAAATTTCTGAGTTTAAAAAGTCAAACTCAGAAGTTTTCCTCAGTCACCTTGGTGTGTTTCTCGAATCATTTGTAAAACAGATCATTTCTCAAAGCTATTGGTACAAACAACAAAACACCATGGATTACTTGCTAAACCCAGTTTGTTTGTTTCTTCAAAATCCATCTCATGTTAATACCGTTTATATGAAAATGTTTTACTCTTGTTTTATCGAATCACTTTTAACATTTTCTTCAATTTACAAAATAAGCAGACTAAACAGGATTCTTAGGGTGTGTAGCAGTTAGGGATGAGTCTGGTATTGCTCCCCCTGCTGGACAGAACCAGAACTGCACGGAAGTCTGAAGCTATCCTTGCTGACCCAAAGTATGGAGCTGAATTAGTCTCAAAAAGATCCACAAAGCGCACAACAAGATTTGTAAGGATACAACATAATTCAGAAATGTCTGTAATAATATAATAATGTGCATAAAAACAGTTTCTCAAATCGACATGTTTCAAACTGCACCAGTAGTAAAACAACAAATCACCAGCTGCTTTCTTACCACAAGCGATTCACAAATGTGATGATGTGTTCAAGGCTGGTGAAAAACTGGGATATCTGAGAAGTAAAATGGTTGCATTCAAGGCAAAAATAAATAAATAAGCTTAAGCATCTGAGAATTACCAGATTTACTGGAATTACCATAATTTTGACTCGGTCCAGTAGCCCAAAGCCACTATTAAAAGACATGATCTCAGATGTCCCAGCAAGGAAATTATATTTAAATGTTATGGAGGCTGAGACAATTCAACGTGTATAATGTATTTTTTATCTACATAACAAACTCAGTTGAAAATACAGGAAACAGAGGAGAACTGTACATGTTCTAAAGCATTTTTAACTTGATTTGCACAAATGATGAAATAATTTGAAGTTTGAGCACATAGTTTTGAGAAGTTTTTTTCTGTTCTGAGACATGAACCAAAGTGAAGGAGAACAACTGTAACAAGTTCTCTTAAGTCTCCTAATGATTTTTGTGATTCTAAACGACCCAAAACAAGAAAAGTTTGATCTGATTCAACTTCACAGTGAGAAAAATTGCACTTGTGCTTTTATGTAAATATATGGTTTCAATGTGTTACTTTGTCTTGTTGGAGAAGTTCAAGAGGCGTAAATACTTTTGTAAAGTGTATTATCTGCTCTGCTTGTGAATGTTTCAGCAGGAATGTATCGGCGTCCTGATAGATTTATCTCTTAGTTTTAATATTCCACAGAAATCTGCACAGTTTAGTGGGAAGTCTTTGGTTTCATTCCTGCTCATTGGGCAACAGAAGCAGAACAGAGTGAATCTTTATCTACCAGGCTTTCAGATGCGACTCGCTGTGAGCCAAACACATTCCTCCTGCAGCTGGGACTCTTCAGATGTTGATTCAGTCAGAAAGTGAAATATCTTTGTTTCAAGTGTGTTTTATAGGTGAGAACTGGACTTTTCCATGTTTTTGCACAACAAACTAATGTTTGACATGTAATTTCCTGCTTAAATATCCAAACACAAAGCAAAGGGAACACCAGACCTAGATCAACAGATTAAAAACCATGTTCATGGTTTGACCACAAGGCGGTGCTGTAGTTGCACTAAAGAAAATTATTTGAAATGATTGTCCTGCTGATAAATTTATTGTTACATAATGTTGTTGTTAATGAGTCAGTAATCAGAATCAAAAACTAAAGATAGCACTGTCTTGAAACTTACTGATTAACCACTCTTACTCTTTTTTTTAAAGATGTTATCCAAATAGATCAACCTACTGCTAAACGCTTGAATCAGTTAGGTATTTAACTGTGATATTATTGTTCTGAAACCTGTCTGCTGACACAAGTTAACTTATTTATTTTGTTTCATTTTGATTGAATTTACTTGAATCTAAGTGAAACCAAAAATAAATCAGCTGACAGCTTCTTCAAATTATACAGAGAAGCTTAAAACGTTTGCACAGCAGAGCAGAGTGTTACGCATGTGTGTTTCAGTGAAGGTTTGTGCCTTAAAATGTCCAAAACAACAAAAGCAACAAATAGAGAAGAGGGAAAATGACTACCATCCATCAAAGCTGAATTTTGTAACCAGAAAAGTTGAATCAAATACACTAAAATACAAAATGATGAAATCTTGTAACGATCATCTTCACTGCCATTTAAACTTTTTTCAGATATAAAATAGAGTGGTGGCACTTTTTGTACCAATTTGTAGCTATCCTGAGTCATTTTCTACATAACTAATGATTCATAGATGCCTCTATTTTCTATTCCTAGTCTAAATAAATCTGTTTTTGTGACTCCAACAAATAACAGTTACCAACAGGATGTCATTAAAAGTGATTTTTGTTTGATATTTGTTTGATTGAATTTGATTTTGTTGGAGTCAGAGGACCTCAAACAAAGTGAAAAACAAAAATATAATAATTTATATTACAGATTCACAATATTGGTGACCAAAGTGCTTGATAAACCATAAAATGTGGCTTAAAAACAAGATAGATAAAACAAAATGGAGTAAATAAGATTATAAGACCAGAAGTGCCACTGCATTTTTAGGCATTGAAGGCTTGCCTGAATAAAAAAGTCTTGATGGAAGTTAAGATTTCAGTATCTTCAGTCAGAGGCTTCTTCAGATTCGCTGTAATACAGACTGCTACAGGAGAGCCTTCCTGTCCACAGACATCAGCATCTGCAGCAACTGTTTGAAGAACCTTGGATAATAGCTAGAGTAGCATTTAATTTCTCTTTGGGATTAATGAAGTATTTTTGAGCTGAATTAAACTGGAAAAATCTGAAATGCTGTGGTTTAAGTAGCTTAGTGTAAAATTGACGTAGAAAGCAGCCAAATGTTTGCATAAACTGAGGTGAATTAATCAAACGGCTCAGACGAAACTACGTTAAGAACAAAAACAGAGTTTGAAAAAGTCTAAACTGAGTTTACGGCAGGCCGTTTTAATATAAAATCGGTTTTGCCTGATTATCTGTGATAACATTCCAGATGTCTAAAAATGTGGTGACACAACTACATTTTGACTATATTTACATTTGAGATGTCCATTCAAGACATCTCAAATGACATCAGTCATGGTTTGAAGAGTCACACATCCGTAATTAAAATTTAAGGTATCTCAAACTTAACTATGACTGGTCAAAATTACATTAGTCAGAATATTAATTCAAGATATGCAAAATAGAAAAGCTGTTTATTTTTTAAAAAAATTCAAGATATCTAATTTTTGTAGATATCATCTTTGTCTTTTATCTAGACAAAATTCTCTTCGTTTTGCTCAGTCCTTATTGAATTTCAAGATGGCTGCAATTTTACTTGTCAAATCTCCCGTAAATCTCCTGTCTAAAAATACATATAAGATCTGTTGAATTCTTGTGTAATTCTAGCTCTCTTTAATTGGAATTTTGACAAGTCAGGACAAAAAGTGAGATATCTTAAATTAATTTTTTCACCACTCATAATTTAATTATTGGTATCCGAAATACGGTGGCTTTCAAAAGTATTTATACCACTTTAATTTTGTTCCATATCTTGGCACATTACAATCACAAATATAAATACATTTGATTGGAATTTATGGTGAAAGACCAACACAAAGTGGTGTACAATTGTGAAGTAGAAAGAAAATTATACATGATTCAAAACATATTTTATAAATAAAAAACAATTTTACACAACTTTGTGTTGATCTTTCACATTAAATTCCAATTAAATATATTTATATTTGTAGCTGTAATGTGACAAAATATGGACAATTTGTAGATATTTTGATATGAAGCCTTCATTGAACTTATTGATAAATCTGATGTAATTTATAATAAATGACGTCAGATTGTAATTAGAAATATCTCAATGAACTAATATGTCGAGTCATGAACCTATTTCTTGTAACTGGAGTGTAAGTGTGGTGAAGCCGATTTTATGATAAAATAGCTTACCATAGAGGGTCGAGCAAAGTTTTCGCGTGACGTATCGTCCGCTGATTGGCTGTGTGTGATTATGCTAACTAGTGGGCTGGCCCCAGGAAAGGAGTAGTTGACGTCAGGTCGGACGTTGGCATAGAGTGAAACAAACATGGCGACAGAGTCGAGTGGACTGGGCTTTCCTCTGACTTTTTTCTTGTTTTTGTGCGTGTTGGCGGGAACGGAGGCCGAGGCAGCGACTCAGAAGTCCAAGGGCGGCACTCAGATATTTGGCATGCGGCTGGAGAAGAGCGACAAGCCGGCCCAGATCAACAATGAGGGGATGATTCAGGTGACCGAGGACAGCAAGAACCTCTTCAGGTTCTACGGTATTCATTTGTTACCCAACATCTCGGCGCTCATCAGGTTCGCCGAACTTGAAGAGTCTCCTAACGGGACTTGTCCCGACTACTCGAATGGTATGGTAGTGAAAGGGAGCATGGAGTTAAAATACCTTAACAACGTCGGGGTTGTCAACATCACCGTGAATAAGCTTCGAAAAAAAGATGATAAGAAAGTGTTCGTATTGTGCATCCTCGACCCCCAGGAGAAGAACAAATGGTTACTTCTGGAAGACAAGGAGTTAAGAGTTCTGGTGGTGGAGGAGGAGAGCACGTCCCTGCTGCCCCTTTGGCTGGAGGTGATCCTCATCTGCTGCCTGTTGGTGCTGTCCGGGATGTTCAGCGGGCTCAACTTGGGGCTGATGGCGCTGGACCCCATGGAGCTCCGCATCGTGCAAAGTTGCGGCACGGACAAGGAGAAGAAGTGGGCCCGGAAGATCGAGCCCATCCGCAGGAAGGGCAACTACCTGCTGTGCTCACTGCTGCTCGGGAACGTCCTGGTGAACACTACCCTCACTATCCTCCTGGACGACCTCACCAAGTCCGGAATTGGAGCTGTGGTCGCCTCCACCATCGGGATCGTGATCTTTGGAGAGATCGTGCCCCAGGCGCTGTGCTCCAGACACGGCCTGGCAGTTGGTGCCAACACTATCCTGCTCACCAAGTTCTTCATGCTGCTCACCTTCCCCTTGTCTTGGCCCATCAGCAAGCTCCTGGACTGCGTTTTGGGCCAGGAGATTGGAACAGTATATAACCGGGAGAAGCTGGTGGAAATGCTGAAAGTAACCGAACCCTACAACGACCTGGTGAAAGAGGAGCTCAACATGATCCAAGGCGCACTGGAGCTCCGGACCAAAACGGTGGAGGACATCATGACGCCTCTGGGCAACTGCTTCATGATCAGCAGCGACGCGGTGCTGGACTTCAACACCATGTCGGAGATCATGGAGAGTGGATACACGCGAATACCCGTCTACGAGCACGAGCAGTCCAACATCGTGGACATCCTCTTCGTCAAAGACCTGGCCTTCGTGGACCCGGACGACTGCACCACCCTGAAGACCATCACCAAGTTCTACAACCACGCGGTCCACTTCGTCTTCCATGACACCAAGCTGGACGCCATGCTGGAGGAGTTTAAGAAAGGTTTGTGGGAATCCTATATTGTTGTTTTGAAGAGTTTCCCCACATTCAGGTGGAGAACACGAAACTAACTCTTTATTTCCTAACAGGTGAGGTGGTTAAAAATAACTATTTCTAGGCTGCAACTGTTCTATCGATTATTTTCACGATTCGGATTGATGTGCAGATTTTTCATTCAACCTTTAAACATTTTTTATACAGCATTAGAAATGCTTAAAATCCAAATAAACAAATAATTAAATTCCAATTTAAAATAACAAAACTGACATTTTTGTAGAACCTTTTCCTCAAACTAACATGAAGAACAAGAAACTATATCGTTACTTACTGACAACTGTTGCAACTAACACCATTAGTGCTAGTGCTGTGTTTATTGTAGTTAACGATTATTCTGGCGATTAATCGGATTAATCTGCAGGTTTTTCACTCAACTGCTTTTTATACAATATTAGAAATGCATAAAAAAACCATTTTCAATAAGAAAATCTAAATTTTATGGCCTAAAATGCAGTAACAGCTTTCATTTTGTGAATGCTTGATAATTTGTAGCAAAGAATGCATCTGCAGCTAAAAAGTACTCATAGCTCACCTTTTGTTATCCAGTTATTAATCAGTTAATCCAAAAAATAATCACCAGCTCAGCCTTACACTGTTCTGATGTTCAGTCAAGCAGAAAGTGCCGAGCTTTTCCCGTGTGAGAAATATTTTTTATCTGCTACAAATAATCCGATGTTCACTAAAGAAATACTATATTTTTACATTTTGCACAATAAAATGTTTTATTTAATGGTATTCATAAAATGAATTGAATTATTTGCTTATTTGCATCTTTTCTTGTATTTCTAATATTGTATAAAAACGGCTTAAATGAGAAATCTGCAGAATGTGCTCATTTTTTAAAATCTGATTCATTGAAAGAATAATCAAGAGATTAATTGATAGCTAAAATAATCAGTATGCAGCACTTTTTCTCCTTCATTTGTTTATTGTTGCTAGGAAAAATAATCTTTACCAGTCAAAATCTAAATCACGAGGTCAGAAGGCAAAGAAAATTGACCTGGAAAAGACGGATTGGTGGATGGCTAATCTAGGAACAGTGAGACACTTCTGGGCAACAGATCCAGCAGATGAGCTGCAGCAGCTCCGGCTACTGAAGAAGTCAAAGCTGGTTCTGATAGAAACATGTCAAAACAAGTAAGACAGCACAGACCTGTCAGGAGGACCTGCTGGTCATAATGTTATGCCTGAAGGGGGCTTATTGTTTAGGATTCAGATAATATCTGTTTCGTCTCGTTTGAAGCTTGTGCAATACTTTGAAACTATTCTGTTTTTATATTCCAGCCAGACTTTGTCGTGAGGTTTTAAAGGTGATCTTGATCACCAGTTTAGCAGAAAGTCTTTTAAAAAATTTCTAAATTGGGACAAATTTAGCCTTTGTGACAAAGGCTAAATTTGTCTAAAGTGATTGTTGGACTAGATTAAAATTTTTCAAGTTAACTGCAGGGTCTGTAATTAATTAGTGGAAAACCATATATTGATAAAATAAGCAACATTTTCAATTCAAACACCCTTTTTTGAACAGACATGAGCCCAGTAACAAAAATATTTATAGATTTTAATCTGTAATCCCGGTTATTCAAAGTGTTAGCGTTAGCTGTGCTGCTGCTACATGTTAGCATTGAGATGCTATTTTAGGCTTGAATAAATTTGCTGATAAGCTAACTGCTTTTAGTACAACTTCAATACAACAATAGTGTTTTTCAGCGTCCAGTCAGATTGTGTTTCGAAGCAGAAATTAGCTTGTGCGTCAGATTTACGGTCAAACCAGAAAATGTAAAGGTTCCGGGGGGAACCTTTGTATTTAAAAAAAGAAAAGGAGAAAAAATGAAAAATGCAATTAATTGCATTAAAAATTTTAACACATCAACATCTATGTAATTAATTAATTGAAAATAATGCATCAGAATTCCAACCCTACACTTAGGTGCTCCGCTCTTTAAGATCAGGAGCCTTTTTTGCCTGAATGAGGGATGATAATAATGTAGCAAAAAAAACCTAATAAAAATATTCCTCAAACATGGTAAAACACTGAACCAAGAAAAGCGTAGTAAGACCCTGAAAAACACAAAAAACATTGATCAGTAACTGGTTTATTGATTGTGAGATAAGTTAGAAGTGCTGACTCAAGACTTTTGAACAGTTCTCCATTTGTACTCTGCATGTAGATCAGACAGCAACTTAATTAGTAATACATTGTGTTCACTCCAGTGCAGCAACAGTTTATGGTTGATTTTAGGAAGAAGTGGTGAGACGAGTCTGTAATGAGCCAACTGCAGGAAATGGTAACTGGTGGGTACCAACATGAAGCCCTTAGTTTGGAGACATGAAGGAAATGCTAGTTTGCTGTATTGGTGTTTAGTGATTGAACTGGGAGGATTACCAAACAGAAGGTCTGTTTGAAGTATAAACAGTCATTATCCAAAAAAAATGTTGCTGTTTTCACCAAAAGCTGTGTGAAGACAGATTATTCTAGCAGCTTGACGAGTTTCACAGGTTACATAAGTTAACTTTTTGTTTTTTATGCATCCAATCTGCAGCAGGATCATAATTTGGTCTCAGTGTGACATAAAATCTGCTCAGGAGGCTTTGGTGTCATATCTGTGTGTTGGCACAAAAAGCTTGACTTAATTCAAGATGTGGTTTTAAAGGAAGTGGCTGCATGCATTTACCAAGCATCTGTGTCTGCTTCTCATGTGCTGTTGTTTCTGTTTGTCTCAGGTCCCTAATTAACAGACATAAATCAGGTTTAGAGCTGTTGTAGCGACGCATGGTGCTGCGTGACATTTGGCAAAAGAAAAGGCTCTGCAGCTCATCTACGAGGGCTCGGCCAGGAAGGTGGGAGGCTTTGGTAACAAGCTGCAGTCTCTCTATATAAACACCCATAAATCTGCCTGCAGAGGATAAATTGCTGTAATATTAATGCACAGTTGCTTTGTGTCGATTCCCAGCGCCTCACTTCTTTTACAAGAAGAATTCTATTTTTCTTATATGATCTTCAGTGCGTTTAGCAGTATTCTACATGACCATTTGCTGTTGGAAAATTTAATTGAAACTTAACTTTGACGTTAATATGTCATGAAAAGGGACTTTTAATGCACAATTAGTCAAGAAAAACTTGGATGGAGAGCTGACGTTTCAATAGAGCTCCATCATACTAACTTCTGAACAGATGTGAAAGAAATCCATTGACAAAGTAGTTAAAGCTAGTATATTTATTAGATTAGTGGGATTAGAGAATACCTTGTTATTAAACTGAAAATGCATGGAGTTAAATATGGTCAACAAGAGAACAGGTCCTCAGGCAGAGCCTTGTGCTGCACAGCAGCATGTCGTGGCAACATGGTACTCTATGCTCCATACAACTATTTAAAACTTAATGTCGGTAACCACCCCTATAATCACCTATATTTATGATAATCCATATTTATGGAGTTTGGAGGTGCAGGTTTGCTTCAGAATCCTACTTTTAGATCACCAGATTGGATAAAGTGTTAAATGCAGAACATTTGTGCTCGTTTTAACTCGAAGGCTGAGGACTGGCAGCAAAGAAAATGTAGCAAAGCAAAGATAGGAGACTTCATGACAGGCTGTTAGTCACTGCTGGAGTGATGGTTTGCTGTGGTTCATGTAAGAACGGATCTTATCAGTTTCCTGCCAGTCAACATGCAACAAACATTTTCTTATCTGCTAACAGATCTCTTGTTAACTGATCAGTTTTAGTTTTGAGCAACAGAAGCTGTTTTATTTTGAAATCATCTCAGCAGAACATCAACCACTAAATTAAAAATCTCCACCTTGATTTGAACATCACTGAGAGGTTTAAGCCAGAGATGCTGCTCAATGTTATTCTTACCTGCAGCGCTGCGGTCAGTGGGTAGATTATACAGAGGAACTCGCCTCCTGCTCTGACCCGACTCCCCGCTTGCATCTCGAGTTCCTCTCACCTGCTGCTTGGCATCGGTTACCACGGTGAAGGCATCCAGCGGCGTCAGTGTGTGCACACATACAGCTCTCCTTATGGTCCAGCGCTCCAGTTATGTCAGATTTACGGTTTTACCTCGTTAAATGTACAACGCGCTGCTGTGATTTCTCTGCGTTTTGTTTCCCGTTCACCTGTTGAAGGACGGAGGAGTGAACTCATGCTTATGGCGCAAGATTTTCCACTCACTGGAAATTCTAAAAGTAAACCTATAAGTTCTAAGTATTATTTGTTTAAGCTGATTGTTTTACCGTTATAACATTCAAGGGTTTATGGATATGAGACATGAGGCGTAAATTCAAAAGGTACACAACGACAAGTGAAGCATGAAGGTCTGGAGGCACGAGGAACTCTGTCAACAGTCACATGACCAGCCTCAGGTTCTGAGTTATACTGCTCCTACATTAAAGCCTCCATCTTATAAAGCAACATTAGTTTTCTGTGGGTAAATTAAACGTTATTTGGGTTAAATAAGTGTGAGTGGTTTACTATAACTTTTACATCTAAAAGCAGGGCTCCCCCAGTGTAATGTAAGCCTGGCGGGCCACCAGGCTTTACTTGTGTCCCCACCAGGCTAAGTGTTTGTTTATTTATTATAGGTTTTTTTTGTACATCATTAACAGTGTTACATGTTAAAGAGTCTCTTTAGATAAAAAGGTTGATATTTTTAATTAGTTTTTGCTAGTTTTTTTATTAGTTATTAGTTTAGTTTTGGTTTAGTTTTTTATTTGTTATAGTACTAGTTCTTGTTTTTTCATACTTAAGTTTAGGTGCAGAATTCAAAAAGGTCAAAGTACGATATTGGGATTATGTACACACCAATTGCGTAATGTATACTTTACTGAAGATACAGTTTTCTAAAAGTGTTTTCAGTTATTGTTGAACTGACTGACTGGTGTTTTCTCTCAACTTTCGTGAACTAGCTTAAGTGGAGAGCCGTAATTTGCCGACAGCTGTTGCAAACTGCTTCTGTGTTTTTAAAAAAAAAATCACAGCAGGTTGAAAGGCGGATAAATAGATTCATAAACACAAAAATGAAAAATATTTTATCTATAATTTCAGTATGTTTTAGTTTTATAAACACACGACTAACTGGAACAATATAGTTCTTCAACAAATAAAGTGACAAGTCATGGATAAAAGATTAAAAAAAGACACGTTGGGATGAAACAACTCAAGTGCAACAAGTTAATATTTATTTTAATAGTTCAGTGTTTTAGGAACTAAGACTTTGTAGTCGGTGTTTAGGTTTTGTAAATAATTTCTTCCTTTAAATGTAATTTCCCAGCAATATTTTCAAATTTCCTGTTGACTTTAAACATATTTTTTGGTAAGGCGCTGGATGACCACCTTGCCAACCCTAGCCCTGGACTTAGGAAGTTTTCAGGATGAAACCCTGTGAAGTAGCTTAGTTTCAGTTTTATTTATGCTCTATTGATTGGACAGATTGACCTTTGAGTGGATAAGCAGGTTTCGTTTGAGACTAAGCACTTTTTACTCGAACGTTTCCAAGCCTTTGAGGAAATGACTCAGCCTCCGTTTTGTTTGTGGTTGTCAAGGCAGCTTATCCGGGTTTGGGAACCCAAGCCAGCAGACTCCTGTTCTGTTCACTCACCGTGTGCGAGTCATGTGGTTTGATACAAACATATTTCTGGAGTCATAATGTTTTTTTTTTAATTATGAGAACACTGGTGTTAGTTCTCATTGGTACATTCATCCTGCTGTAGTTGTTTAAGCCATCCTGACACTGATGAGGCTTTGATAGATACGCAGGGTTTATGTAATATTAACACAAACTCGGATCGTACCGTTTGCTTTAATAGTATAGAGTTTTATTTAAAAAGAAGAAGAAACTGGAAAAAATGGTAGCACAAGCTGGTACGTTACTTTTGCTGTGACGTTCCAATTAATCAGAAAGTAGGTGATGCTGCCAGTTTCACATTGAGTTTCAAGCATCCAGGATCCTGAGGTGAGTCAGTGTGTTTTCCTTGTGTTGCTATGGACTGAAGCTGCATTCACACAGCAGGTCTTGATGCTCAATTCCAATTTTTTTGCTGAATTTTTTTTTTGTGTGTGTATTAAATGCAACCACAGTTAGATTTCTGTGTAACTGGTATACGACCCCAAAGCAACTCAAATGTGCAGAAGAAGAACGTAGATGTCACACAGCAGCTCTCAGTTTATGGAAGTAAAAATGGCTGCCGTTGCCTATAGATATATTCTAAAGTTATTCAGAGCCGACAGGATGGTCACAAAATTATAACAAGATGAAAAAGCAAATTAAACGTAGCCTTTCTGGAGCGCTGACTGCAGCTTCTGTGGAGAAGTCTGTTTGGATTTGGAGTCGGATCCTGAAGTGGTGGGATGTGATGAGATGCGCTTCACTGATAGATTGCTTTTATAACTTCATAATTATAATCATTAGCCATTGTTTACATCCAGATTCAACACATTTGGCTTCTTTATCCCAAAGAAAACATGTTTTGAACTTCCTCCTTCTCTCCTGCTCTGCATCCTTTTTCAACTCCTGTTGAATTTGAGGTCATAGTTCAGATATTACTTGAGCTATTGAGATGCTTATCAGCTGCTCCCAGTTGTGAAATCAACACATTATTGCCACAATTATGCATCTTAACAACTGTCTGAAAGTAAAAAAAAAGGAGCAGAGGGAATAGTTGTTCAAACATACGACTCAAAATAAGAAAGCAACTCCAATCTGCTCAAACACTTTGACCAAATGTAAAAGTAAAATTGAAATAAACAGAGGTGCAGTTAAATTCATTTTGATAGGAATTGTTAGTGGAGCCTGTAGCCAGTAGTTTTTGGTTTTGTGTGATTCATTGTATGGATTTAGTTTTCTGAATAAAATGTACTTAAATTACAGGATAGCCTTTTCTAAAACATTGAGATTAAATTTGTTTGAACACTTTTTTTTACACCTATTTACCACCGGTGCCAACGGTGTTTTTAAAAACTTTAATATTTTTACCACATATGATAATTAGTACTTATAGTCTCCCTAAAGAAAAAAAAAATCTTCTATCGTCACTTGAATGGTATGAAAAAAACAAGTTTTTAGGAATTAATACACAGCATGCAAAGTGAGCTTAGCATTAAGCCCCTGGATGACTGGCAGCCTTTATTTCCCTCTGCAAACATTTTAATGTCAAATTTTCCTTGCATGTTGGTGTCCACACCGACACAAAGAGCATTCTCATTTCATTTAAGTCACTCTGGTTCATCCTGACTTGAGTTATTCATAAAGTTACTTGATATTTTTGCATCTTCCTAATATGTTGTTTTTTCTTTTCTCCCATTGCTTCACAGTGACATATTTATTGAAGACGCCTAAAGATCTGATCTCAGTCACATGCTAACCTTATGACCTTTTGTGTCTTGTAACAAGTGCAGACGCACACAGCTACACATACGTCAACACTGATCCTAATGAGAGCGACAGCCACTCCTTGCCCAATAAATATCAACCTCACTGACACACACCTACAGCGGAGTTTAGGTGTGTCAGTGATTTTTTTTTTTAAATTACTAGAATAAACTCATGGTATTAGTAGAATAAAGTTGCAGTATCACCAGGGTTATAATAGTTTTGTGGTCCTTACATTTGAGTTAAATTTCGTTGTGACTTTGTGTTAAATATAGTTTAGTTTCAGTTTAGTGGTAGAAGTTTTAATTATTTTAACCTTTGGTTCATTTTTGTGTTTGTATTATGTACACATTGATTGGGTAATTAACACTCAACAGAAGATGCAATTTTCCAAAAGTTTATTCAGTAATTGTTAAAACAACCAACTTACCGTAATTTGCTGACAGTTGATGTAAACTACTTGAGTGGAGGCAAAAAAGTTATTATTTTACATTTTACATTTGAAAGGCTAATAAACAGATTCATAAACATGAAAATGGATATCTATTACTGCAGTATATCTTAGTTAGTTTTTATGAATTCATGATATAGCTCCAGTTAGTTTTCCCCCATTAATTACTATTTCTTAACAAAAATGATTTCTCAATTTCAGTTTTTATTTTGTTAGTGTTAGTTAATTATAATAACCTTGAATAAAACCAGAAGAAACTTGTTAGAATGAGAGCAAATCGTTGATACGGTCATGGAGACGTGGCATGAACAGCTTGTCTTTCTCTGAAATAGACTCAGTCGTTTGCACAATCACTCCAAAGTCCTTCTATTTATAATAATTCCTATTTATAAAACCAATGCCAACATTTCTCATTTTAATTTAATATTTTTGTGTTGGCCTTATAAAATTACTACTTCATTCCCATGATGTTATGACTTTTTTTCTTGTTTTATTTAGACTTTTAGTTGTACGACTTTATTCCCATAACACTGTGACTTTGACTCTAGAGAATCTAATAACATGCTGAGGGAGAAATTCATGCGTCTGATGCAGCTGAGCTGGACCAAGGCTGCATGTAGGAGCTGCAGAGCACCTGTCGTGCTGCTGCAGGCAGGTATATTTCTGCGGGTCTGTCGACATTCAGGGATTCCTCAGAGACAACAAACACACCCGCAGAGACACACCTTCATTAATTTACTCTCACTTTTGTTAGATGGCATTTCTCTCTTCAGCGTCTGAACTTTAAGGTGCGGAAAATAAAACTTTTGTTGTTGCTGTTGCTGTGAGTCTCACTTTGACAGCCTAACTAATACAGAGAGCTGCTTGGTCTGTCATGATGGCAAATTTAGCTGGACAGTAAATTGTCCCAGAAGTTATTGCAATAAAAAAATAATATTGTTGTTTTGAGACCAATTTCAAGTAATGTAATGGTAACGCCTAAATAATACAAAAACACATTCTCAAAGATTTAACATTTAACACTGGAACTGGAACTGGAAGTCTGTTGCTTACTGCAACAGACTTAATGGCTTCATTTAGTAACTTAAGCTCAAAGATGACGAGATTTCACTGCATTCGATCATCAAAGCACAATTATTAGAGCCTCAAATAATAATTAATGTTTATTAAATATTTTTGCTGTTATCTTTCTACTTTCAGGCTGTTAAACATTTTCTGTTGTCATCATATTTTTCATAATGTGCATTTGCAGGTATTTTTTTCTTTAGTTATGGAAAAGGTTTAAAACCCTAAAGAATTTAAAGCACAACTAAACCACAAAATCAACTTTTTGGCAGATAAGCTGTGCAAGTAAGTTGAATGTTTTTCTTTTTCTGCTCAAATTATGACATTTTTGAGTAAATTTGAAAATTGTCGAGAGATCTGACGCTTATTTGAAAAACGAAGTCGAGTCTCTTGACTCCGCCCACTTTGGAATTTTAAAAACTGTTCTGGGGGCGGGGCCAGTTTTTCACATTTAAAGTGGTAGTTACACTTTAAACCAAATAAAAACAATCACTCACATTCATATTCTTATTATAGTATTTGTACTTTAATATTTTGAAATGACATTCTGAGCCATTGCTGCCTTACCCTAACTGTAAATGTCATTATTGTTAGACTTTACTGAAGCAACTGGAGTCTTGCTGTTGAGGCATCATGCTTGTTACTCAGTTTTCTCTTGTGCTTTTGTTTCCTCACATTCAACATACTCAACTCTTTAACATGGTGAGTCTTTTTGGACCATCTTCATTTAGGTTACCAAATCTAGACCGCGTGCCACAATAATGTTGGTCAACATGAGGAAAGAGCAGCTCAGCAGAAATTTGTTACAGAAACACTGTGCTGGATGTTTTTGCCTACTCATTAGGCTTACACCTTATGTAAACTGTGGGATCTAAAATGGGTGATTCTGCCTGGACGGGTGAGGGCTAAATACAAACAGCAGCAAGTTGGAAACAAACATCCAACNTTTTTTTATTAGTTATTAGTTTAGTTTTGGTTTAGTTTTTTATTTGTTATAGTACTAGTTCTTGTTTTTTCATACTTAAGTTTAGGTGCAGAATTCAAAAAGGTCAAAGTACGATATTGGGATTATGTACACACCAATTGCGTAATGTATACTTTACTGAAGATACAGTTTTCTAAAAGTGTTTTCAGTTATTGTTGAACTGACTGACTGGTGTTTTCTCTCAACTTTCGTGAACTAGCTTAAGTGGAGAGCCGTAATTTGCCGACAGCTGTTGCAAACTGCTTCTGTGTTTTTAAAAAAAAAATCACAGCAGGTTGAAAGGCGGATATATAGATTCATAAACACAAAAATGAAAAATATTTTATCTATAATTTCAGTATGTTTTAGTTTTATAAACACACGACTAACTGGAACAATATAGTTCTTCAGCAAATAAAGTGACAAGTCATGGATAAAAGATTAAAAAAAGACACGTTGGGATGAAACAACTCAAGTGCAACAAGTTAATATTTATTTTAATAGTTCAGTGTTTTAGGAACTAAGACTTTGTAGTCGGTGTTTAGGTTTTGTAAATAATTTCTTCCTTTAAATGTAATTTCCCAGCAATATTTTCAAATTTCCTGTTGACTTTAAACATATTTTTTGGTAAGGCGCTGGATGACCACCTTGCCAACCCTAGCCCTGGACTTAGGAAGTTTTCAGGATGAAACCCTGTGAAGTAGCTTAGTTTCAGTTTTATTTATGCTCTATTGATTGGACAGATTGACTTTTGAGTGGATAAGCAGGTTTCGTTTGAGACTAAGCACTTTTTACTCGAACGTTTCCAAGCCTTTGAGGAAATGACTCAGCCTCCGTTTTGTTTGTGGTTGTCAAGGCAGCTTATCCGGGTTTGGGAACCCAAGCCAGCAGACTCCTGTTCTGTTCACTCACCATGTGCGAGTCATGTGGTTTGATACAAACATATTTCTGGAGTCATAATGTTTTTTTTTTTTAATTATGAGAACACTGGTGTTAGTTCTCATTGGTACATTCAGCCTGCTGTAGTTGTTTAAGCCATCCTGACACTGATGAGGCTTTGATAGATACGCAGGGTTTATGTAATATTAACACAAACTCGGATCGTACCGTTTGCTTTAATGGTATAGAGTTTTATTTAAAAAGAAGAAGAAACTGGAAAAAATGGTAGCACAAGCTGGTACGTTACTTTTGCTGTGACGTTCCAATTAATCAGAAAGTAGGTGATGCTGCCAGTTTCACATTCAGTTTCAAGCATCCAGGATCCTGAGGTGAGTCAGTGTGTTTTCCTTGTGTTGCTATGGACTGAAGCTGCATTCACACAGCAGGTCTTGATGCTCAATTCCAATTTTTTTGCTGAATTTTTTTTTTGTGTGTGTATTAAATGCAACCACAGTTAGATTTCTGTGTAACTGGTATACGACCCCAAAGCAACTCAAATGTGCAGAAGAAGAACGTAGATGTCACACAGCAGCTCTCAGTTTATGGAAGTAAAAATGGCTGCCGTTGCCTATAGATATATTCTAAAGTTATTCAGAGCCGACAGGATGGTCACAAAATTATAACAAGATGAAAAAGCAAATTAAACGTAGCCTTTCTGGAGCGCTGACTGCAGCTTCTGTGGAGAAGTCTGTTTGGATTTGGAGTCGGATCCTGAAGTGGTGGGATGTGATGAGATGCGCTTCACTGATAGATTGCTTTTATAACTTCATAATTATAATCATTAGCCATTGTTTACATCCAGATTCAACACATTTGGCTTCTTTATCCCAAAGAAAAAATGTTTTGAACTTCCTCCTTCTCTCCTGCTCTGCATCCTTTTTCAACTCCTGTTGAATTTGAGGTCATAGTTCAGATATTACTTGAGCTTTTGAGATGCTTATCAGCTGCTCCCAGTTGTAAAATCAACACATTATTGCCACAATTATGCATCTTAACAACTGTCTGAAAGTAAAAAAAAAGGAGCAGAGGGAATAGTTGTTCAAACATACGACTCAAAATAAGAAAGCAACTCCAATCTGCTCAAACACTTTGACCAAATGTAAAAGTAAAATTGAAATAAACAGAGGTGCAGTTAAATTCATTTTGATAGGAATTGTTAGTGGAGCCTGTAGCCAGTAGTTTTTGGTTTTGTGTGATTCATTGTATGGATTTAGTTTTCTGAATAAAATGTACTTAAATTACAGGATAGCCTTTTCTAAAACATTGAGATTAAATTTGTTTGAACACTTTTTTTTACACCTATTTACCACCGGTGCCAACGGTGTTTTTAAAAACTTTAATATTTTTACCACATATGATAATTAGTACTTATAGTCTCCCTAAAGAAAAAAAAAATCTTCTATCGTCACTTGAATGGTATGAAAAAAACAAGTTTTTAGGAATTAATACACAGCATGCAAAGTGAGCTTAGCATTAAGCCCCTGGATGACTGGCAGCCTTTATTTCCCTCTGCAAACATTTTAATGTCAAATTTTCCTTGCATGTTGGTGTCCACACCGACACAAAGAGCATTCTCATTTCATTTAAGTCACTCTGGTTCATCCTGACTTGAGTTATTCATAAAGTTACTTGATATTTTTGCATCTTCCTAATATGTTGTTTTTTCTTTTCTCCCATTGCTTCACAGTGACATATTTATTGAAGACGCCTAAAGATCTGATCTCAGTCACATGCTAACCTTATGACCTTTTGTGTCTTGTAACAAGTGCAGACGCACACAGCTACACATACGTCAACACTGATCCTAATGAGAGCGACAGCCACTCCTTGCCCAATAAATATCAACCTCACTGACACACACCTACAGCGGAGTTTAGGTGTGTCAGTGATTTTTTTTTTTAAATTACTAGAATAAACTCATGGTATTAGTAGAATAAAGTTGCAGTATCACCAGGGTTATAATAGTTTTGTGGTCCTTACATTTGAGTTAAATTTCGTTGTGACTTTGTGTTAAATATAGTTTAGTTTCAGTTTAGTGGTAGAAGTTTTAATTATTTTAACCTTTGGTTCATTTTTGTGTTTGTATTATGTACACATTGATTGGGTAATTAACACTCAACAGAAGATGCAATTTTCCAAAAGTTTATTCAGTAATTGTTAAAACAACCAACTTACCGTAATTTGCTGACAGTTGATGTAAACTACTTGAGTGGAGGCAAAAAAGTTATTATTTTACATTTTACATTTGAAAGGCTAATAAACAGATTCATAAACATGAAAATGGATATCTATTACTGCAGTATATCTTAGTTAGTTTTTATGAATTCATGATATAGCTCCAGTTAGTTTTCCCCCATTAATTACTATTTCTTAACAAAAATGATTTCTCAATTTCAGTTTTTATTTTGTTAGTGTTAGTTAATTATAATAACCTTGAATAAAACCAGAAGAAACTTGTTAGAATGAGAGCAAATCGTTGATACGGTCATGGAGACGTGGCATGAACAGCTTGTCTTTCTCTGAAATAGACTCAGTCGTTTGCACAATCACTCCAAAGTCCTTCTATTTATAATAATTCCTATTTATAAAACCAATGCCAACATTTCTCATTTTAATTTAATATTTTTGTGTTGGCCTTATAAAATTACTACTTCATTCCCATGATGTTATGACTTTTTTTCTTGTTTTATTTAGACTTTTAGTTGTACGACTTTATTCCCATAACACTATGACTTTGACTCTAGAGAATCTAATAACATGCTGAGGGAGAAATTCATGCGTCTGATGCAGCTGAGCTGGACCAAGGCTGCATGTAGGAGCTGCAGAGCACCTGTCGTGCTGCTGCAGGCAGGTATATTTCTGCGGGTCTGTCGACATTCAGGGATTCCTCAGAGACAACAAACACACCCGCAGAGACACACCTTCATTAATTTACTCTCACTTTTGTTAGATGGCATTTCTCTCTTCAGCGTCTGAACTTTAAGGTGCGGAAAATAAAACTTTTGTTGTTGCTGTTGCTGTGAGTCTCACTTTGACAGCCTAACTAATACAGAGAGCTGCTTGGTCTGTCATGATGGCAAATTTAGCTGGACAGTAAATTGTCCCAGAAGTTATTGCAATAAAAAATAATATTGTTGTTTTGAGACCAATTTCAAGTAATGTAATGGTAACGCCTAAATAATACAAAAACACATTCTCAAAGATTTAACATTTAACACTGGAACTGGAACTGGAAGTCTGTTGCTTACTGCAACAGACTTAATGGCTTCATTTAGTAACTTAAGCTCAAAGATGACGAGATTTCACTGCATTCGATCATCAAAGCACAATTATTAGAGCCTCAAATAATAATTAATGTTTATTAAATATTTTTGCTGTTATCTTTCTACTTTCAGGCTGTTAAACATTTTCTGTTGTCATCATATTTTTCATAATGTGCATTTGCAGGTATTTTTTTCTTTAGTTATGGAAAAGGTTTAAAACCCTAAAGAATTTAAAGCACAACTAAACCACAAAATCAACTTTTTGGCAGATAAGCTGTGCAAGTAAGTTGAATGTTTTTCTTTTTCTGCTCAAATTATGACATTTTTGAGTAAATTTGAAAATTGTCGAGAGATCTGACGCTTATTTGAAAAACGAAGTCGAGTCTCTTGACTCCGCCCACTTTGGAATTTTAAAAACTGTTCTGGGGGCGGGGCCAGTTTTTCACATTTAAAGTGGTAGTTACACTTTAAACCAAATAAAAACAATCACTCACATTCATATTCTTATTATAGTATTTGTACTTTAATATTTTGAAATGACATTCTGAGCCATTGCTGCCTTACCCTAACTGTAAATGTCATTATTGTTAGACTTTACTGAAGCAACTGGAGTCTTGCTGTTGAGGCATCATGCTTGTTACTCAGTTTTCTCTTGTGCTTTTGTTTCCTCACATTCAACATACTCAACTCTTTAACATGGTGAGTCTTTTTGGACCATCTTCATTTAGGTTACCAAATCTAGACCACGTTCCTCAATAATGTTGGTCAACATGAGGAAAGAGCAGCTCAGCAGAAATTTGTTACAGAAACACTGTGCTGGATGTTTTTGCCTACTCATTAGGCTTACACCTTATGTAAACTGTGGGATCTAAAATGGGTGATTCTGCCTGAACGGGTGAGGGCTAAATACAAACAGCAGCAAGTTGGAAACAAACATCCAACTTGTTAACGTTGTCCCAGTTTTACTTATCGGACCGATAGGATATGATAAAAATAGATAAACATCGCCCAATATCGATCTTTATATTTCAACAAATATGTTAAAAAATATTTCTATAAAAGTTATATACTGCAGCTTTTAAACCAGCATCACTAAGTGATCTTAGCTCTTTGGACTTTATAGATGCTTTCTGGAGATGCTATATCTTAAATAAATGCAGGAAATTACCTGCTAATGGTTTCCTAGCGGCTAATGGTGAGCTAGCCAACATTTAGCTGGATGGTCAGGTTTATCTATTTAACTGATTTATTTGACTACTTTTATCAGTCAAATAAATTTATCTGCTGAGAGTAATCAGACTGAGAGTCTGATTACTCTCAGCAGAGCCACTACAATAATATGATGATGTATGCCTCTATTTATAGCTGCAGTACAGCAAACCTTCACAATAAGAGCCTTATCAAGGCATAAAGTGTTCTGAACTTTAAATATCATAAAGCTGATTAAAGCTGCGTACAGTCAGTGTCCCTTCAGGACAGATTGTTCAGGCTGTAATTTATTCCTGGCAGAGAATATTTGATCTAGAAGACACTATTATTTATACAAATACCACCAATAACAATATTAACATTTATTTCACTGCTACTTATTTAGCAGAGTACAAGGATGTATTTTTTTTATTGATTTTTGTTCCAATCTGTTCTTTAAGTTCTGCAGAAACTATCAGTTTGCATAAAACTCTTTCATTTTGGGCAGCAGCTGACCTTTTGACCCCCACACTTGAACAGATATTTTTCCTTGTTTTCCACCTCAAACAAATTTTCCAGCGCCAACACATTTGCTTTGATTCTGAGTTTCATCCTGCGCCGCGGAGAAGCAGACCTCAGCCTGAACCTTTAGCGTTTAGCCGCCTCTGCAGCAGGAGCTGCTGAGGATGTTGGCGTGGAAAACAGTGAGGTGGTTTGTGATCTAATTCATCTGCAGGGATCACAGCAGACCTGGGTGCACGGAGATCCAGTTTTAACTGGAAAAACAGGTTCAAAGAGCTTGACCTGTCCCACACAGCAGGCCCTCATATCTCAGCTCGGTTATTACGCAACTGTTTGTGTGTGTGAGCGCAACAGGAGCATTTTTGCAGCTGCATGGTTTTGTCTCTTCCCCTCACAGCAGGCTTGTTTTGAAACCGCCGGTCATCGCTGCTGATCCGCAGCCGACCGGTTGTGTTTTTTTGCTCCGTGGGCAGCAGGAGAGGCATTCCTCTCCTGTAAAGACTCATCGCTCTCCCCCTCGCAGCTTTGTTGTGGATGTTTTGTGTCAACAAACAGGCCGGCTTACTGGCTGGTGATGGAAAAGCCAGAGGGCAGAGAAACTTAACTGCAAGGTCAAATCACCTGCCGGGAATTTGTCTGTGTGTGTGCAGACGAGTGGCTGACGGTTCCTGGAGGAAACACAATGCTGCCTCACACAGAAAACCATTCACTGACTCGCAGTGTGTCAGTGAATGGTTTTATTGTTCATTTGCTTGTAATATAGTGGAAGTGCTGCAGAAAGAAAAGGAGAAGCTGTGTTTAACGTTTCTGATAAAGGTCAGCTTGGTTCTCACTTCCTGTTTTTAGTTGGAGCTGCTATTCTGCAATCTTTGTTTTTCATTTCTTTCTTTTTTGAGAAGAAAATAAATCTCTAACTGTAGAAGGTACAGATTAAATTAACTCCTTTTTCCTTCATAGAAGAGTTTAAAGTTCAGTCCATGTGATGCTGTCTGAAAGGCTTTTATAACCTGCAAATACAAGACCTGGACTAAAATCAATCAGAATACTTAGACTGAAGATTAGACAGCAGAACCGCACAACATTGAAATGGTTGCAATATTGCAAGAATAAGAGGAAAAAGTTACAAAATGCAGGCTAACCGACTTCAACGTTCAGCTAAAGTTTCACAATTATGTCAATTCTAGGTATGGCGCCGCCCTACTGGACAAATTTACATTTATAGATGCACAGACAGAGTTTTGTTTTTGTAAAGCTTTGGCCCATTTGAGCAAATTCAAGCTTCACTTAGAAACTATAAATAATAGTGTTTCAGATATTCATTCATTATTTATGCTAGGAGAAGAGGCGATGTCACACTGTGTGAGAGAGAAAACGATTGCTCTACAAGGTTAGACTTATTTTAAAACAAAAAAAATTGTGACAATTAAAATAATTTATAGCTAGACTATTGATTATGGTCGAAAGCTTGATAAGGTGGAGGAAGCAGTGTAGTAGGAGCAAGATATTCTGCCACCTGCTGGTGGGAGTTGGTGTCACTTACACTCAGTGTTTTTTAACCATTTTTGCAGAAAATTTGCATTAGCAATGACGGAAACGAAAAATAGGAACCTCTTTAGCATTTCATTAGTACTACTGAAAATTGCTAATGTCTTTTGTCGCCATGAAAATCTTCCACACCAAAGACTGTTGCTGTTGGAGCAACCTGTTAGGACTCTGGTGCATTCACTGATCGGGGAAATGATCAGATTTTCAGTTTCAGACTGGGAGGTCAAAGGTCACACAGATAAAACTAAAAGTCATCCTACTTTGGTCACCGGATGATTTCTTGCCACATCTTTTTGCATAACTCAAAACGGCAAACAAATCTGTGTCTAATGCCAGTGATACAGTTTATTACTTAATTAATCATATGACACATTAAAATGAGCTCCATAATTTCCATTTGCATAATTTATTGTTTTTCTCTTTCCACCAAAAATTGGATGATAAAAGTCTTCCAGGTGCTTTGGTCCCGACTAGATACTTTTTTGAAGAACAGTTTTGTTTACAGAGACTTTATAATTCATTTATTTGTTGTTTTTTATTTTTGTTTGGATATGTAAAATGTCTTTAAAATTGAATGTCTTCTTGAATTATTACGCTTTTACCATTACATTACTTGAAAATGGTCTCAAAACAATATTATCATTTATTGCAAATAACTTCTGGGACATTTAATCATTCAGCAACATTTGTTATTGTGACAGACCAGCAGCAACTTTAGAAATGTGTTTTATATCAGGAAATATGATTCGTTTAAAATCTGATAACAATTTGACTGCAAAACACAATTTTTGCTATTTTTCTTCTAAGGTTTTTATATTTGTGTTTTAAATTCCTCCATGGATTTTTAAAAAATGTTCCACGTAGATAAGCTTCTTGTGTACTTTGTGCAGAGATGGGTGCTTAAGGTAAACGGTTCAGATTCAGGGCGGCTGCGTCTTTCCGTCAGTCCTGTACGGATCTGTTCATTTTAATCATGTTTTGTGGTAAATGAACATTGCGTCAGAAGATCAGCGCAGACCGAATCTTCTCACGCAGGTCAGAGGTGACTGAGTGATCAGTCAGAAAAAGTTTGTTAATTCGTGTTTGCTCTGAAGGAGTCGATAGACTCTCAAGTGACTGCGCTAAGTGGTGGAGAGTCTCCTGGGGTCCCACTTCCTCTGAAATATTGACTCAGCACCACAGGAAGAGGTCACACACAAACACTGACACAAGGCCTTTTCCATTACATGATGTCTCTGGTTCTGCTGCTACTGTGATTATTTTTCTGTGGGACGAACAAAGATGGGCTAATGAATGCTCTCTGGAGGGTTTGTCTTCATGGGACTCTGTTGACAGATTCTTTCCATCGTTCCCTGATGTGATGTCAGGCAGGGATTCGGTTTGCAGCAGGACATAAAGGAAGCTTCACATATCAAGCAGGAGGCTGTGCCGTTTAGTAGGATGTGTGTAAATCACATGGTTGATTTAACCGTTTTGGAAGGTATTCATTTCCCAAATGTCCCAAACACAAAGACCAACACTGCTGAATTATATCAAAACACTGTTTATCATTATTTATCATACTATTAGAAATTAATCAAATTTTTAATGCATCGAAACCTCGAGAAAAAACAGCTGCCATAAAATAGAGCAATACCGATCTCTTAAAAACTACTAATATTGTCCAGTATCGATGTTAATACATATTGGGCATCCATTAAAAGAATAATAGATTAATATTTTTGATTAAAAAATACACTTTATGATTCTAATAACACTACGGAAAATCCTGTATTCTGGCAAAATGCTGACAAGAAAATGTGAAAAATCTCAACATAATTTGAAGGATGAGCCGCTCAGTGATTGGTCTGTATCTCAGAGCCAACACAGGCTGCTCTGCAGCTTCCTCTGCACATTTCCAAACTAAACTTTCACCACATGATCCTCAGCATGTCATGCCGTCGTAGAACAGAGCGAGACTGTGAATCCGTCCTGGAGGGAGACGGATTCCTCAAAGTCCCTTCAGTCTATTTCTGTATGAAACCCGGTGAGGTCAAGGCTGAGCATGTGTGGAGTCCGTTTGTGTGCCGCTGCGGCGGCGCTCGCTTTGACATCAAGGACACAACAAAACCACTTTGAGCCTTTGGTCTCGGGCTAATTGCCCGTCATACGAGCTTTTTGTAAATCCCACTGAGCTGCTGCTTTTATTTTGGAAACACAGACAGGTGTTTTACGTCTGTGATATGACTGTCTGCAGAATCATCCTTACTGGACCCGTCACAATAACAAATGCTGCTTGACGATAAACTGTCCCAGAAGTTATTAGGATAAACGATAATATTGTTATTTTGAGACAATAATAATATTGTTATTGAGACAATATTGTTTGTCTCAATATTGTCAATAACAATATAATACCGTTATATGTTCAAGTAATTTAACGGTAATAATGGCATAATAATTCAAAGACACTCTGAGATCAACAAACTTTAAATTCTAATGAATATTTAACACTGGAAGTGGAAGATGTTTTAAATATCCAAAATAAATAAACACAAATTCTCTGTAAGCAAAATATCCTTAAAAATGGCTTTTTGAGACCAGAACACCCAACTTAAGACTT
The DNA here is from genome assembly GCF_000485575.1 of Poecilia formosa. NCBI lineage: Eukaryota > Metazoa > Chordata > Actinopteri > Cyprinodontiformes > Poeciliidae > Poecilia > Poecilia formosa. Next base: position 188,963 of record NW_006800325.1, read on the forward strand.
CCATACAATTAGAAATTATTAGGCTGGTTTTATTTTATCAGGCGATTAATTGATTTACTTTGACAGGCCTAGGAATGAGTTTTATTCTTTCTAATTTAATCTCATATGTTGTGTAAATCCAGGATCCTCTCCATCCAGAGGTCGGTCCACTGTGTCATAAATGATTCAGGACCTACCGGGTCGGCTCGGCACCGCCGCCGGCTGCCACCTGCTCTCTGGAAAGCGTCTCGGCGTGGCGTTGTACAGTAACTTGTGAGGTCAAAGTTCAGCCCAACTGCAACACCGAGCTCACATTAACAGGCTATTTGTGGCGCAGGGAGTGAGCTGGTGCAGGAGCAGAGAGGTTATCGCATATCAGCCCGATATCATAACCGACTCTGACAGCAGTGTGGCAGCAACAGACCCGGATCACTGCAGGAGGAATGTTCATATCTATGACTATCATGTCATAAAAGGAGGGAAAATTGTACTTTATGTGGTTAAACCAGAAAATCTAATTATATTTTATGTTATATAATTTATCTAATTTTTCCACTGTAGTTGAAACAAAAAATGTGTGGGTTGATAAACAGCGTGAGTCAGTGTTTGATCTGTTACACATAGATCTAGATCTATTACACATAGATCTAGATCTGTTACACATAGATCTAGATCTGTTACACATAGATCTAGATCTGTTACACATAGATCTAGATCTGTTACACATAGATCTAGATCTGTTACACATAGATCTAGATCTGTTACACATAGATCTAGATCTGTTACACATAGATCTAGATCTGTTACACATAGATCTAGATCTGTTACACATAGATCTAGATCTGTTACACATAGATCTAGATCTGTTACACATAGATCTAGATCTAATCTGGTGATTGTTTTTTTAATAAGTGATTGATAATTGGATATCATAAGGTGATTAATAGAAGCATTTCTTATTCAGAATTTGAACCAGGTGAAACTAAAACTTTGACACTTGAGAAAAACAGTTTTCCTTATCTTAATGCAAAATGTATGTAGTGTTTTTATATCTTTTTTATGCTCTGTTACTACTCTGAGTATATTATTATTTCAGTTATCTGACTTTTTTTCGTCCTTATAGTTAATAATGAATAAATCACTAAACTCGTTTGGTGGTTTCAGCTGATCGATTGGCTCCATTTCCTTAGTTTTGGGTGAAAATAAGATTGGAACATTGAAGCTGTAAACCAGAACCAGGCATTTTAATAATCGGTGATCAGCCAGAAAACTACAATCAGTTCACTCCTAATTTTAATGACTTGTGTGAAAAGAGTTTGTATTCAGATATTTTCATCCTGATTTGGTTGGGCGGCTCTGTGTCCTGCAGGAAAGTCCCACCTTGCCATCGTCCAGAAGGTGAACAACGAGGGCGAGGGAGATCCGTTCTACGAGGTGTTGGGGTTGGTCACTCTAGAAGACGTGATCGAGGAGATAATTAAATCAGAGATTCTGGATGAATCTGACATGTACAGTAGGTTTCTGTCATTACCAATATTTTTATTTTTTATTTAAATGCCAAATTACTATAAATTGTAGAATGTTTAAGAGGATTTTCTATAGCTCTGTAAACTGTTTGTTTGTGTCACTTCTCAGCTGACAATCGCACCAGGAGGAAAGTTGCACCTGATAAGAACAAGAGAGACTTTTCTGCCTTCAAACACGAGAGCGAATCGAAGGTGAAGATCTCTCCTCAGCTGCTGCTGGCGGCGCATCGCTTCCTGGCCACAGGTGAGGACGAACCGGGAAACTGACACCATGCTGCTCTGTCACATCACACTCCTCTTTTACTGCTGTGTCATATTCTCACTGGAAAGTTTAGAAAAATTCAACCTCTAATTTGAGTTCATTTATGAAGTTTGCACCAGTATCTGAGGTTTATTGTCGGCCAACAGCGATCCGATAGAACAATTCTGCTAATTGTCTTAAAAGGTTTCTGTCTTTAAACACAGACAGACATGCTCTGGATCAGGAATGTATTGATAACTCTGTAACACTGCAGCACATTTAAATAAACCACTGGCTTCAGAAGTTTGGCCAGACATGTAAACACAACTTTAATTTATTCAGTCAGTTAGGAGTATAGCAGCCAATGTAAAATTAATAATAATAATAATAATAAATGAAACTGACAAAAACAAACTGATTACCTCGGTCAAACATGTAAAACTAAACAGCAGCAAATATTCAAATGGAAATAATGAAAAATAAAATATGAAGCATAGAATTAGACCGAATAGATCTGCCCTTATGGATCAGGAAGTTTGTTAAATATTGGGACTGATGCAGATAATATCAGATCAGTGCATCTCTGGTTAGAGCACATGGCTCTTATCAACTCTTTATGGAATTAGTATGTTTAACAAAAACATAAAAAACAAAGTAGCCTCTGCCAGAAAGCTGACAGCCCACCAGACAGCGCCTAGTTATCTGCATTATATATTTTATTTAAGATAAAGGACAACTATTTCTTCCCATTAATTTTTTCTCCTCACTAGATAAGTACACTTTACTTACAGGTTGGATCTTTCTAAATGTTTCCAACATCAGTTATTATTCCATGTTAAAACATCTGTTTATTTGATTGACTTTTACTCGTACATGTAGCAGTAAATTGTGTTTTTAGACAGTAAAACTCGTATAATTAGGTCGTTGTTGATTGATTGACTGTAATCAGACGGCAGTGAAGATATTTACGCCTGATGAAGATGTTTGTTTGTATCAACCAGCTCACCACAAACTCGGCTCTGCTTCTGCCGTCTCAGATCACTTGAGTGTGTGTTGCAATCTGTCGGGTTAGCATGTGTGTTAGCTGATACGCTCTGCCGCAAACTGCTACACGCACATGGCATGAGCTAGCACTTCCTCCCTCACACAAAGCTCCCAGGCAGGTTGCATAACATTAGCTTCTGGTGACTTTATTGCAGATTTTTCTCTCATGATGATTCCTTCGTTGTGAGGAAACCGAATCTTTTCACAGTTTCTCTCCAAAACAAAATACTAGCTTTATTTTTTTGTCTTTTAATTTAACAATAATAATCTTCAATCTCAAATCTCCTTGTCATAAATGTGATGTTAATGACTCATCACATTATTATAAAGACAAAATAAATGCAGATTTTAGAAATTTTACATCTTGTTTAAGATGATAAACAGAACAAATATACAAATAAAATTTTTTCCAGTCGTGTGAATTTGTAGAAGCTCGTGGGAGGGGGCTGACCTGACATGTGGAACCAGAAAGATGAGTGTTTGTTTGAAGAAGCAGTCAGCCATACATCACCTGGCTCTGCGTCTCCGCCCGAGCTTTGCTCCAAGCTCGGGCGGAGACCCGGCCCTTACGGCTGAACGCCGATTGCAACAGTCCGACTTCTGACGGTTGAGAAATCTGTGTCAGCTGAAAACATTTCTGATCTGCAAATAACATGAAGCACAAACAAATGTGCTTTAAAAAAAAGGTAAATATTAGAGCAGTTTGGGTTGAAAATTATTGTAAACAATTACAATAACTGACAGAAGGGAAACCAGAAAAAAAGAGATAAATAAATGTAACACAATAAACCAACTAAATGACTTGGTTTTAAAAGAAAAGTTACTTTTAAATTTCTGCTAGACCTTCAGATTTATGAGAAAAAACATAAAATCTCTTCAGCTGCTATCCTAAAATATGCTGTACATCTATAAAACAGCCTAGAGGTGAAATCTGGGAGCTTTTGCTGTTAGCCTGAATGTCAGATTTGTTGCATTCAGTCCCATTAGTTTTTAAACGATAAAGGACTTTAACCTGACACTGCAGTGACAGCGATCACTTATTAATAATCACAAAATAAACATCAAGCCTGAAAACAAAACACTGTAACAGACTGCATGTTCTGTATGCGAAACGTTTGTGTGTTTGTTGGCGTTGAATCCTGATACGTTTGGTGCCGTTGTTGTCAGTTGCTATGGCAACCAGGCTGTGTGTAGAGCGACAGAGAGAACGAGACAAATTGAAGATAATGAGTGGTCTGTGTTGTTCTTCAACAGTTTTTCTGTTATTTTTCCTGTTGTTGTGGCACTAAATATAAAACACATCTCCAGATTTTATTTTAACAGAATTATTCTAATGCAACGAGTAAAATCGTCTTTTTGCCCTCCAGAGATGTGCGCATGCGCAAAATTTCTGGATGTAGATAATAACATTTAACATGTTTACACAGATAATTACCTGAAAGCAAAACAACAAAAGAAACTATTAAAACGTGGAGTTGGTGTGTTCAGTGGTTATTCTCTTCACTTCTAAGAAATGAATTTTGTTCTCATCTATTCTTCCACACGCAATGCACTGCAACATCTTAATTAAATCGTCTGAGTATCTCTTCATCCTAAAAAACTAACCTTTTTGTTTTTTTTGCAGAAGTGAGCTTGTTCAGTCCCTCTCAGATCTCTGACAAGGTGCTGCTGCGGATCCTCCGCTATCCTGATGTCATCCAGGAGATCAAGTTCAACGAAAGCGACAAGCGGTCGCATCGTCACTACATCTATCAGAGAGGCAAGGCGGTCGACTACTTCATCCTCATCCTGCAGGTGAGCAGCCGTTTGGACTGAAAAATGGAGAACATTCACTTTGGTCCGTCTGTTTTAGATGCTGCTTTATGAATCTTTGTTGTTTCTTTTCTGTGCCTGATTCTATTTTGAGACGCTCCAGTCAGTTTTTTACTGGCAGACACCATCCTGTTTCCTCTGAAGTCTGACCTGGCAGTACCAGTTTTCTCTGTTTTATAAGGGGTTGCATGTTTGTTAGCATGAGAAGTAATTGTTATAAAATGATTTACAAATGAGGAAACGGTGATTTCCCTCTATGTGTCATAGAACATGACGCACTAACCTTTACATCTCTTTCCTCATGTCCCAAAGCAGCTGCTTGTTGTTGGGGTCCAGACATGTGGAATGAGATTTTCCAGGTCCGATGCAGATAAAAACAAGCATCTGAAAGTAAACCTGTTCGACTCAGAGTGTTAAAATAATCTGATATGAGCAGGAATCCTGCCTGTGTTTAAGTTTATTTATATTATAGCATATTTCAGAAACATGCAGCACCAAAGTGCTGCTCAAAGACAAGAACACAATAGAATAAATCGACACGTTTCTAGCAGTTATTAATCAACTCCAGACAGATTTAAAGGAACTCAGTGTTTCGGTTGTTTTGCAGTTTTCTGGAGGTTTGTTCCAGATTTGTGGTGTATGGATGTTTGTTTAAGCTGAATGCTGTTTTTTATTGTCTTTAATTAAAAAAGGACTCAGTGGTCTGATGCTGTAGATCCAGAAATGCTTTGCGAATGTTTTTTTTTGTCAACTTTGACAAGTAATATTGGATAAAATTATTGAGTCAAAGCAGCTGGAATCTGAATATCAGGTCAAAAAGTTGTCGGATTGCTGAAACGGTTGAGGTAACCTAGAAGGATTGTGTTCCCGTGTGAAGTAATGAGCAGTTATCATCTCTGAATGTAATTGTAGCTGCTGTCCACTAATTGACCTCTTGTCACTTTAAATGCCTGCCGTCATTCATGTTTTGGGAGAATCTTCCCCGTCCTGCTCGTTTCCAGTCTGTGGACTGAGCAGAAAACTCTGCGCTGCTCCTCCAGTCCTGCTGGATCCAGTCAGCGCCTGTGAGCTGTAATCCCAGCGCTCCATGCAGAGTCGCTTCCCACACTTCGTCTTGGTTTTCTGCTCCCAAACAGTCATTATGGACCGCACACGTAGCGTAATCCTCCGACACCTTTCTGGGAGTTTCTGTTTGAGTTCTGGCTTCAGTTTAAATTCTTTCTTCACTTTACTCTCTGTTGGTTTCCCAAAGCTAACGAGGCCGATGTAGCAGGTGTGGAGCTTCAAACCCGTTTCCTCCAGTTTGCTTCGATACACAGAAAACGATCAGTTATCTCTAGATGTTTGCTGCGCATTGCAAAAGCATTCACACCCTCTAACACGTTAATATTGATAACAAAGTTCTAGATCCACTGGGAGGTTGCTTCACTTACAACATGAGAAGAATGTCGTGTTCAATAATTATTCAATAATTTTTTACTTAAAACAAGCTTCTATGTCTTGCTGAAAAGTCACTTGTCAGTTAATTATTTCTTATTTCAAGTGTGCAAAGATATTTATACCAGAAACTAGACCAAAAACAGATGGTAAGATTCAGTGTTTTTGCAGTCAGGTGTGAACCAACTTCTGATTCTGATTTCTGTTTTAAGGCCAGATTCCTGTTTAATTAGTCAAAATGGAGTAAAAGCTTCAACATCTACTGGACCATCAGGTGTGAAAACACTTTTAAGCTTAAATATCAACATTAGTTGATCTATATTTTCTTAGGGGTGCACTGATTGCAGTTTTCTGGCCGATCACCGATCTTTACAGAGCTTGACCGGCCGATTCAGATTTTGACCAATGCAGATTTTTTTTGCTTTTATTTTTTGGTCTGAAAAAATAATTTTCACATTAAAGTATCGGCCGATCTCTGATTTATTGGTGCATCCTTCATTTTTTCTGTTACTGTATGTAAACAGAAAAGGAAACACCAGCCTGTAAATTAGTTCACATTTCCTCTTCTCCAGTTTCTTTTATCGGCTTTCTGAACAGTTTCTCTGTGTGTGTGTGTGTGTGTGTGTGTGTGTTGTGGGCAGGGATGATCACCGTCAGCAGACTGGATGTTTGTTTATGACCACACTGATTCATGTCTCCATATTCATGCTCTCAGGTTCTCACAGAGCAGCTGCTCTGTTCAGAGTCACATTTCTGCTGCATTCAAGGAATTTTCTCCTCTTAAATGGGAAAATCCCTGGATTACAAGCAGACTCCTTTTTCCCCTCCAAAGACGACGAACCTCTATCTATTGTTACATCTGTCATCGTTTTGCTTCACATGTTTTCCTTCAGCATTCCTTAAAAAGGCAAATGTGGACGAGTGTTTTTAAATAAAGTGCGTCTGCTAGTTCTTCCTGTTGTGAACCAGAGACGGAAAATTGATTCCTTGGAGGATAAGAAATATTCCTCGACAAAAAAGGAAATATTTCCACTCTGTGATTCAGTTTGCTGAGTCATGGCATTACGTTCCGATGTTAGAGTGAATCACTGATTTTTAAAACGGGTTTGTTACAAACCACTAAACTCTGAGGTTTAGTCACATGTTAACGCAGATTTAACGCCGGCTGAGTGTTTCAGCCTGGTGCAGGGAAGAAACCCCTCGCTGGCTTTGTTGTAAGTTATTAACAGCCTGCGGCAGAGAGTCCTCCAGCCTCTGCAGGGGTTCATCTCTCAGCTTCACACACACACACACACACACACACACACACACACGGAGCTTCCTCAGACAGCTTGGTTCCATATTACCTCATCCTGCTTTGTGCTGTTTTTATCTGCATTAGTTCACACACTGAGTAACTGCTCCCGTAGGACGGCTGCTTCTCGGTGCTCTCATTGGTTATTGTAAAGATGAAAACCTTACTCATCCAGAGCTCTCTGCTCCTTCACCGCATTCCAGCCAAAACTAACCCTGAAATTTGGCAGTGATAGTATCTGAATTAAAGTTTCATCTCATTTTGGAGAATCACATCAGCTGCGTTTTCATTACAAATATGCTGAAATCTTTGTTTATACTCTGCTAATGCAAATACGGTGTTTCCAATAAATAAAAATCATGGATGTAAACAGCTGCAGCAGATATATTCATGATTCAACCAATCAGAGCTCTGCTCTTTGGGAGCCGCTACGTAAGCGAAATTATAGTCGGCCATTTTACTTTATAGCTACAGAACGCCTCAAGTTTCTTAATCTTTTTCGGAAAAGTCAGTTAAAGCGAGCATAAAGACATTTTTACACAGTTGAGGAAATGATTGTACATTTTGTTGTTTCCATTAAACATTTCTAATGCAATGCTTCAAAAGTTTCAGTTAATATTTAACTTCATTTCTAAACATGATGGTGTATTCGTGGTTTTTCTCAGTTATAGATTTTAGGACTTGGATGTTAAAATGAACCACAGAATCAGTGAATAATCTGTAGATAAATAAAGTTGTAATCTAGTGGAATTAGGCTTATTTTAAGCTCTGAGGACTTTGTGAACCTCCTCACCTCTTTTCTTTTACTCCATGTTGAGCTTCCCTCCTGCAGCTCACACTTTATTAAACTTTCCCAAACTCCACCTTCACAGTCTATTCTTTATTTTTAACCTTTCTTGCAGTCACAGATTTTCTTTCTTTTCTGTTAAGCATGATTGATCACCAGGGCCACAAAGAGGCCAGTGGTGTAAACCTGCAAGGACATCAGCCATTATGTTTGCTCATGTGGTGGATAAGAACCTGGGCAGGAACAAACATTTCTCCATCGGGTCGTTTATGACTCCTAATGCTGCATGTCGACCTTTAGCCAACACCCACCTGCAGGTTCAGGGCTCTAAGCGCCGCTCTGACCTCCACTTTGAACCTGAAGCTCCATTACTGCACAGAGAGATGGGAATAGTATTTCTTACTGTTTGGTTCATAATATATGTTCATAAATTATAACCAATTTACAGTTTCCTGTCTGTGAGTTTTAGACATTTGGTTCAGAATCTTCTGACACTTTCCCAGGTTGGTCATAAAAATCTACAACCTGACAATATAAAGTGATTAATGGTAAATTAAAACATTGGTTTTCAGGTCTTAAAATGCTTTTTGTCACAATAGCTTAAACTTAGAGCAGGATGGGTGGGACAGAGGAAAGGCCTCAGTGACCCTCTGGCTGATGAAGTCACAGTAATAACTGCTGCATCTTGACGTGTTATCTGCATGTTTAGGTGCCGTGAATGAAAGGCTGGCCTGGGAGTGTCTGCTCACTTGACTGGTCCTCAGGTTTCAAGCTGCTTGCTTTGCCACACCTGCTGTTAGTCATTTGTTTTGCATGAGGCTTGGAGACTAAAGAGAACTAAAGGTCACGGTGAAGTGGAGGTAAAGAGCGCTTGTTAGAAATGAACCTGCACTGGGATGGTGTTAGTTCTTGTGCTGTATTTGTTGCTGCCCTTGGCCTGGATTTTCTTGGAAAAGAGGTTTTTAATCTCGGCGGGTTTTTTATTCTGGTTAAATAAAGGTTAAATATTTACGGCTGGAAGGTTAAACCTGCTGTTTCAGCTCTTGTTTTGTTTGCTTTGTTTCCATTGTGTTTTTTATTTACTCTCCATTTTATTCCTCTTTACAGTCAGATTGAGTCATTTTGACCAGGTTTGTAGCTAAACAAATGGTTTTGAATTATTAAGTCATCATAACATCATTTACCAGCTTTTATTTTGCAGATGGACAGATTAATATTTCAACATGCTTTTGTTGGTGCTGGTAACTTTGTCTGTTTTGGCTCCACTGGATGTTTTGTTCTGACCTTGAGTAAATTTGTCCCACATTAATAACCAAACACTCAGAGGTCTGTCATGAGTTCTTGCTGCTGTAAATTCAAATAAACTCACATTAGGAATGAGGCATCACCTTAGATTATCGAAAAATTACACAAACAAATCCTGAATAAGATTTGATCATCTTAATGGTTGATTAAATTGATCCAAATCCTGACATGAACATGGCTGTCAGTCTGTTTACAGTCTGTTGAAAAGGGAGAACATGAATACTTTTGGTTGTGGATGTCACTTGTGCGTCAGATTTACGGGCGTACCAGAAACATGACGATACAAATATTTAAAAATAAAAAATAACATGTGATTTATTGCATTGATTTTTAACGCGTTAAAATCTGTAATAAATTAATCAAAATTAAAGCGTTAAAGTTCAAATGTCAAACATACTTTAATATACTTTAATACACACAAAGGAAACATTATCGGCACTCGCAGAAAGTAACGTTTACGGTTTATCTTCTCCTGGGGGGTCAGCCAGTCAGTGGGTTGGAAAATGAACGGAGCTCCTGGATTAGCTGGAAGACATTTTAAATATCCAAAATAAATAAACAAAACAACAGGAAAAGCAAATTAAATGAATTTAGAAACTTCTTAAAACAAAATTGTCCTTCAAAAAAAGTTCTAGTTCAGACCAAAGCACCAGACTGAAGACTTTTATCTTCCAGTTTTTGGTAGAAAATGAGAAAAAAGAAAGGAAAGCAATAAATAATGCAAATGGAAAGTATTGAGCTTGTTTTAATTTACCATGTGATTTTGATGTAAAGGTTGTCAGGTGATTCCTGCAACTTAAAGGCAGGAATTATTGACCTTTTGCTTTAAAATATAATGTAAATATATTGAACATTTGGCCACTGGGTGCTGAGGAGTCGCTCCTGCTGTGTGTGAATAATTGATAAAGGTTAGACTATTTTAAAAATGCCTACTGGCTTTCTGTGTTCAAATCTCACAGACTGATGAGACTTTATTCTGGATTTCAACACCAGCAGACGGGATAAACCCTCTGTAGCTGTGAGTCCCGGTCTGGAGGAACTGGTTTTACTGGAGCGCCTCTGGAGCAGAGCGCGGGTCGTTTTGTGGCACGCCTGCATGGCCGGTCCAGCCCTGAGCACGTGTTGCAGTGAAAACATGACCTCAGCTGATGATCACGCTCTCAGTCAGCCGCATGTCAAAATTAAGTCATGTTTCAGTTGCTCTGATGAGCTGCAAGCAGCAGAGAAACGTGGATGTTTTTATTTTCTGTGCTTCTGGTTGATTTAATAATAAATCATTACAGCCAGTGAACATCTGCTCATGTTTTCCTTCTGATGACTCGGTGGCTTCCAGATGATAAATCATCTCTGCAGGAGGTGTAAACCTAATCGGTTTAGACATAAAACACAGATTTTTCACATTTTTTGCACTTTAAGTTTCAGTGGATGAGGATTAAAAGCATTTAGCTCAGGAGCCAGCAGTGTGGTGTGTCTGGTTTTAGGTCAGCTTAGAAAAACCCTTCGGCGTGTCGCATTTCTTACACTTTTACCTGGACAAACAAGATCCACCGCCGTAAATAACAGCCACCAAAACATCTGAAGCATGTCAGAGTTCACACGAGGTCAGAGTGGAAACAAAAGTCTTACTTTTCGGCTGATTACCAG